>NC_133816.1:25488558-25541058 GCF_043250625.1 Sebastes fasciatus
GTTACCTAAAGGTCGCAGTCAGACGGTGGGTTTGATAATAAAAAGATGTATTTTCAGTCGAGAGCTGACGTTGTCTCTTCAGGCTCTCACCTCAGTTTACTCTCAGCTGCGACGCTTCACCTGGATAATCACAGGTGGGAAGTAACTAAGTACATTTACTCAAGTAAAGTACTTGCATACAATTTTGTATTTCCCTTTTCTGCTGCTTTATACTTCTGTTCCACGACATCTCAGATATTTGTTAAGTGCATGAATTTATGGACATTTATATCACATTTTGTCAGTACTACTACTACTACTAGTACTAGTGGTACTAGTCAGTACTAGCAGTAGTAGTAGTAGTAGTAATAGTAGTAGTAGTAGAAATGGTGGTAGTAGTAGTAGTAGTAGTAGAAATGGTGGTAGTAGTAGTAGTAGTAGTAATAGTAGTAAACATGATGGTAGTAGTAGTAGTAGTAGTAGTATTAGTAGTAGTGGTAGTAGTAAATAGTGTAAATGATGTTAGTTGTAGTAGTAGTAGTAATAGTAGTAAACATGATGGTAGTAGTAGTAGTAGTAGTAGTATTAGTAGTAGTGGTAGTAGTAAATAGTGTAAATTATGTTAGTAGTAGTAGTAGTAGTAGTAGTAGTAGTATTAGTAGTAGTGGTAGTAGTAAATAGTGTAAATGATGTTAGTTGTAGTAGTAGTAGTAATAGTAGTAAACATGATGGTAGTAGTAGTAGTAGTAGTGGTAGTAGTAAATAGTGTAAATGATGTTAGTATTAGTAGTAGTAGTAGTATTAGTAGTAGTAGTAGTGGTAGTAGTAAATAGTGTAAATGATGTTAGTAGTAGACGGATGGCGACGGCCAAAATGCTGAACTCAAGCATTCAAAACTGTAGTCCTCAAACTAGTGGAGGGTGACGTCATGGTGACTCCGTCCACTTCTTATATACAGTATTTACCATTTATAAATGATGGTTATTCTGAAGTTCTTCTGTGTACAGAGATAATGTTGGTGGTTTGTCTTCATGTCTTAATATACCAACCAACACTGTGACAAAGCCGAATGAACGAGTTGGTTCTATTAGTGCGTCTGAGACTCGTCTGAAAGTCTTCATTAGTTCTCAAGCTGAGATGAAAATAACAGTCTGTCTGTGGTTCAACGCTCCGCTCAGTTATTATTAACCTTCATTATGAAGCTTCTTCTTTATCCGGTTTAACCGTCAGTCAGCATCGAGACAGGATGGAGTTCACAGGCTTCCTCCTCGCACTCTGTGAGTAACGTCACCTTTACTTTAACTTTAACTTTAACACACTTCTCATATCAAAACAGGCTTTTTCTTAATGCACAAGTTCTAGTGGAGAACGTCGTCTATTAGCGTCTATTCGTAGAACAATTTAATTTCTATTATTCAAACTGCAGGTTGTGTTACAGAAAGCAGCTGTTTGTTTTTTTATCACTGCGAAACAGAATTCCTTCATTTTTTTAAGATAATGGGATTTTAAGAGGACGATTAATGTGTTGAATAATGGATTTTGATATAAGGTACTTTTTTTTTTTTGAAACTTTGTTTTTATTGCTTTTCCATGACAGAAAGACAACACACACATAGAACAATAAAACAGAACAAAAAACATGAAAGGATATAGATTGCCCTGTCTCTACAAAGTTTTCTTATTACTATGACATATTCAATGGTTAATTTCCTCATCCTGTCGTTGACATGTAAACATTGTCCATTTCTCCCACTTCTCTCGACATTGCTCCTCTTGTGTTCTTATCCTATGGGTTAACAGTTCCATATCATATATTTCATTCACAATTTTCAGCCATTCATCTTGCGTAGGTGGTTCTGCCTTACACCATCTCTTCGTAATGGCCTTCTTACAGGCCGCCAACAACACTTTCAACAGGTATCTGTCTTCTCTTAACACAGTATTTCCAGTCATATTGCCGAAATATAGTACCAAACATGACTTGGGTATATCATAGCCCAAAATTTTGCAGATAACCTTATGAACATTTCCCCAAAATTGTGCAACTTCAGGACAAAGCCAAAATATATGTGAATGGTCTACATTCATGGCCCCACATCTTCTCCAGCAAGGTTGTGCTACAGACACGTATTTATTTGTGATTTGGGGTGTTATAAAAAATCGAATTACATTCTTCCAACAGTGTTCTCTCCATGTACGTGAAGATGTTGTGGACTGTTGTGTTCTCCAGATATGTAGCCATTCATCTTCTGTGATAGTGACACCTAATTCTTTTTCCCATTTCAGCTTTACATACAATGTTGTATTTCCCCTTCTCTCCATTAGGCACTGATATAATGTAGATATTATCCTATATTTTTTTGAATTATAAACTCCAATTATGGTTCTTACTATCCCATTTTTATCTAAATTTACATTGTGCTTTATGTCTTTGTCATAAAAGTCCCTTAATTGCAGATATCTAAAATGGTCCTGGTTGCTCAATGAATAGTTTTGTTTCAGTTCCTGAAAACTCATAACATTCCCATCTTTTATTACTGTACATAATGCTGTTACACCAGTTGGAATCCATTGTTTGAATCTCTGGTCAAGAGTGCCAGGGATAAAATTTCTGTCATAGGCTATCCATCGAAGTAATCTGAGCTCCTTCTCTAATCCATATTTCCGTACCAATTTAAACCAAAATTCTAATGTAAATCGAGTAATAGTATCTACCTGGTCAAGTAAATCCTTTGCTACATCTCTGTCCCCAATAAGGCTCTGAATTTCTCTTCCTTGTACATATCTCTCTAAATTTTTCCATTTTGCTTCATAATCCTTGGCACACCAATAGATTATTGGTCTAATTTGTGCTGCATTGAAATATTCCCTAAGGTTTGGCAACGCCATACCCCCTTTATGTTTCCCAATCTGTAATGTCTCAAATCGGACTCTTGGCCTTTGACCATTCCATATAAATCTTGAAATAACTTTATCCCAGGTTCTAAATTGTTTCTCAGGAATTTCAATTGGTAATGACTGAAATAAGTAGAGGAGTCGTGGGAGTATATTCATTTTGATGGTATCTATTCGTGAACTGAAGTCCAGTGGGAGGACAGCCCACCTCTCAATATCATTCCTAATGTCCTGATCCACTTTGATATAGTTGGCTTTATATAATTTCTCAGTTCCTCGTGTTAATGTAACGCCGAGATAAGTCATTTTTTTAGAACTCCAATTCAAGTTATATTTATGCCGTATAGTTTCGGATGGGTAATAATTAATTGTTAAAATCTGTGTTTTTGCTAAATTTAATTTGTATCCAGAGTAGAAGCCGAATACCTCAAGTTGATTGGTTAATATAGGGAGGCATGTGTCAGGGTCCTCTAAGTAACAGATCACATCATCCGCAAAGAGCCCAATGATGTGTTCTTCATTTCCAACCTTTATCCCTTTAAGGTCTCTATTCTGCCTAATTGCTTGTGCAAGGGGTTCTATAAAAATTGCGAATAACGTTGGGGAAAGACAACATCCCTGCCTGGTGGACCGTTCTAGTACTATACTATCAGTCAGGCTGCCATTTATTTTTATCCTTGCCGTCGGATTTTGGTAAAGAGTTTTAATACATCGAATGGCCTTATCATTTAGTCCAAATTTCTCAAGTACCTGATACAGAAATGCCCAGTTTACACTGTCAAATGCCTTTTCTGCATCAAGACTTATTAAGACTGCACTAATATTTTTGTCTTTGACATGTTCAATGATGTGTAGGGTTCTTCTTATGTTATCTTGGGTTTGGCGCCCTTTAATAAATCCTGTCTGGTCTTCATCTATAATGTCATTCATGAAATGTTCATATCTTTTTGCAATAATTGAGGTGTAGAGTTTATAATCTATGTTTAATACTGATATGGGTCTGTAACCAGAGCAGGTCTCACTGTTCTTCCCCATAGGAATCACTGATATAACAGCTTCCTTCCAGGATGGTGGGAGTTCACCATGTTCAAGTGTATAATTGAAAGAGGACTCGAGTAGTGGTATAAGTTGTTCACTGAATGTTTTATACCACTCAGTTGGTAGGCCGTCACTGCCAGGGGACTTATTTGTTTTTAGTCTGCTCATGGCTCTCTTGATTTCTGTTCTTGTAATGGGTGAAGTCAAAAGGTCATTCTGATCCTCCCCAATTGATGGTAAGTCCAGTGTCTCTAGAAAAGCTCTCATTTGGTCAATGTTAGCAGACGGGGGCTGGCTATACAAACTCTCATAGTAGTTCCTAAAGATAATTTCAATCTCTTTTGGTTCATAGGCCATCTGATTTGTTAGGGTATCCCTTATCTTATGAATTGACCTATCCACCTGTTGTTTTTTCAGTCTTTTTGCTAACAATTTGGTTGCTCTAGGCCCCACCTCACAGTAGGATTGTTTTAGAAATCTTGTTTTCTTTTCTATCTCTGTGGTTAATAATTTATCTATATTATCCCTGATCTCTTTAATTTTTGGTAGTAGTGTGGAGTCTCGTGTAGATTTATGTTGTTGTTCAATTTCCTGCAGTTTTTCCTTTTCCCTCTTAAAGGCTTCTTCTCTAGCTTTTTTGATAGATGCTGTCCTGGCAATAAGCTTCCCTCTCATGACTGCTTTGAGAGCGTCCCACAAAATAGCGGGGTTAACCTCTCCATTATCATTTTCATTTTTATATGTTATAATCTCTTGTTTGATCTCCTCGACAATTGATTTATTATTTAATAATCCTACATTTAATCTCCATAATGTTTTTTTCTCCTGTGATTTTAATTTTACTTTGAGATAAATTGAACAGTGATCTGATACGTCCGCTCCTTCAATTTCACATTCTCCTACTCTGTATAGATCTTTTTTATTCATGAAAAAATAATCAATTCTAGCATAGCTTTTGTTAGGTGCTGAAAAATGTGTATAGTCCCTTTTAGAGGGGTGCAGTTCTCTCCAAATATCCACTATACCAAATTCTTTAAATATTGTCTTGATCATTTTTGAAACATGGTTGGTATTTTTCTTATTGTTTGTTGTATCTAGCTTACTATTCATCACGATATTAAAGTCACCCCCACAAATTAATATTCCTTCCATTTCCAAAATAATGTTATCAAACAGGTTTTTAAAGAAATGTTTTTCACTGTTTGGTGGGGCATAAACATTGACCAATGTCACTTCTTCGTTTTCCAGTTTTCCTTTCACAATAATATATCTGCCCTCCTTGTCACTAATTTCTTTAGAACATTCAAATTTCACAGAGTTAGGGATGAGAATGGCCACGCCTCTTCTACAACCATGTTGAAATGAACTATAGAATGTATTTGTATAGCCAAACCTCTTAAGCTTCTCATTTTCCTGCCTAGACAAATGTGTCTCCTGTAAGTATATAATCTGTGCTTTGTCTTTCCTTAATTTGGTCATTACTTTCCGACGTTTAACTGGGTTATTCAGACCATTCACATTCAACGACAATATCTTAATATTATGCTCTATCATTTCTATTTATGGAGTCATGTTGCAATCCAAACCCAAACATAAAAAAAATAACATACATAAAAAAAATATATGAACTTATGAACGTCAACTGAACACAGAACTTTGTGACTTCAAAAGCAAAGGATGTACTCTGCCATCCCTTGAGTTCCCTGTTGGTGGGAGGAGGGTAACATACCTCATTACTGAGGGGGCCCTCCCTAGTAGTGGGAAAAAATCCACAAACTGGTATTCCACGTATACTAGAAGTGTCCAACATTCAGCGCATACAACACTCCCTCCATCGGTTTCACAAACTTATTGAATTAAGTCATAAGACTTTTATAATATGTGGCCCAGAGTTCGCATTTTTCTTCAAGTAATGTAGACCATAACAAAAGGAAATAAAAGAAAGAAAAACAACAGCTAGTTGTTATCTTTATCCTTGTACTGAAATTATTAAGAGGCACAATCTTAAAATGTCTATTGTGTTAATAAGGGCTGTAGAGCCCAGTTCAAGCTGAAAGTAATGTTCGAGTTTAATTGGTAATAATAATAATAATAATAATAATAATAATAATAATAATAATAATATTCGTAATAACTTAAATTATACCTTTATCTCAATAGGTGCCTCTTTCATTAAACAAGATGTATTCCCAGACTCTGTCATATAGGAATCTTAGTTCGATTCTGTCATGTTTATAATTGTTTGAACCACACTTATCTCTTTAGTCTCTCTGTTCTAACTTTGTGGGCTTCGCATGTACTCCGTGAGCCTCTCTCTCGCACGCTGCGCTGCACCGCCAGTTGCGTTGGATCGTTTCCATGGCAACAGCTCGTTCAGACGCTCCTCTATGATCCTCCCGGTGTTCATCCTCGCTGTCACCGTCACCTTGACTCCACGTTGATTCAGATCCTGGGCTGCATCTTCTGCACTCTCATAGATCCGCAGTCCGGAGTCCCAGTGCACTCGTATCTTCGTGTAGGGCGTCTGGTACCGGATCCCCTTCTCCTTCAGTGCTGCTTTAACTGGCCCGTACGCCTTGCGTCTTTCCATGATGTCCGCTGCGTAGTCGTTGTCAAAGTAAAGTCGTTTGCCGTCAAGTTCAATTCTCTGCTGCCAGGCTTTCTGAATGATCAGCTCTTTAATGTGAAACTGTAGAAAGTTGAGTGGCGGTCGCCGCCGGTTTCGGGACCGGAGCCCTGTGAGCCCGCTGAATCTGGAGCTCAGCTCCCTCGGGTAGTGCGAGGTGACTTTTAAACAACTCACTCACAAACTCAGCAACTGATCTCCCCTCTTTATCTTCAGGTACTCCATAAATACGGAGGTTATTTCTCCAGATCCACTAGTTTGTTCTGTTTCACCACCGTCAGCAGCGTCTTTCATCTCCAGGCAGGCTGATTCCAGGTCTGCGCCTCCGCAATGTTAGCATTCTGACTCTGTAGCTCACGCATAACTCCGTCTTTAAACTCTGTCAAATCTTCTTTCATAGTTTTCTTGACGTCGATTTTGAATTCACCAAGGTCCAGTCTCATATCTTGTTTAAAGTCTTTCAGCTCTTTGGAGAGTACTGCTGTCAGGCCCTGTAGTAGCGCATTGTGGCTAGCTGTTGTGTTAGCTTCTTCTGCCGTTGCCTCTTCGTCGTCATTCTGGTCAGCGAACTCGGCCACACAGTTTTCTTGTGTTTTATTCATTTTTTTGTCAGTCTTATGCCTCCTCTGCGATTTCCCTCCTTTCATCCTTGAGAATGGTTTTAATGCTATTTTATATTGATAGAAGGTACTTTTAGAAACCGACTTTGAGGAGCTCATCACTACACGTCCATCTTGTTGTAGCGCCACCGGAAGTCTCCCTAACTAAGTAGTTTTGTTGCCTAAACCTAACTAAGTAGTTTTGTTGCCTAAACCTAACTAAGTAGTTTTGTTGCCTAATCCTAACTAAGTAGTTTTGTTGCCTAAACCTAACTAAGTAGTTTTGTTGCCTAATCCTAACTAAGTAGTTTTGTTGCCTAAACCTAACTAAGTAGTTTTGTTGCCTAAACCTAACTAAGTAGTTTTGTTGCCTAAACCTAACTAAGTAGTTTTGTTGCCTAATCCTAACTAAGTAGTTTTGTTGCCTAAACCTAACTAAGTAGTTTTGTTGCCTAAACCTAACTAAGTAGTTTTGTTGCTTAAACCTAAGTAGTTTTGTTGCCTAATCCTAACTAAGTAGTTTTGTTGCCTAAACCTAACTAAGTAGTTTTGTTGCCTAAACCTAACTAAGTAGTTTTGTTGCCTAAACCTAACTAAGTAGTTTTGTTGCCTAATCCTAACTAAGTAGTTTTGTTGCCTAAACCTAACTAAGTAGTTTTGTTGCTTAAACCTAAGTAGTTTTGTTGCCTAAACCTAACTAAGTAGTTTTGTTGCCTAAACCTAACTAAGTAGTTTTGTTGCCTAAACCTAACTAAGTAGTTTTGTTGCTTAAACCTAAGTAGTTTTGTTGCCTAAACCTAACTAAGTAGTTTTGTTGCCTAAACCTAACTAAGTAGTTTTGTTGCTTAAACCTAAGTAGTTTTGTTGCCTAAACCTAACTAAGTAGTTTTGTTGCCTAATCCTAACTAAGTAGTTTTGTTCCCTAAACCTAACTAAGTAGTTTTGTTGAAACGTGACGGGAGGTGAGCTCCGGAAACACACGTCTAATAAGCTGTTGAATGTTATACAGCCCGCAGGTCATGAGGCCAGATGCTCCACATGCCGCCTCATGTTTGACGTTCATATCAGATACAGTATTTATGGATCTGGTTGTTTCACCACCAGCAGGTCCTGGTGCTCCTGCAGCAGCACGCCTCCTGTCTATCTCCAGACTGGTGTGTCACCTGGTGGTGGGAGCTCCTTACCTGATGTCCACCGTCGTCCTGGGACTCGTATACAGAGATATACACTCTAACAGGTAAAAAAAATATATATATATATATATACATTTATTTTATAATTTTTTTATAAAATTTTTTAAAAAATAAATATATAAAAATAAATATAGATAAAAATAAATATATATATAATTATATATATATATATTTATTTTTCATTTTTTTATTAAATCAAAAAATATAAAAAAATAAAATTAAGTATTTATACGTACAGTATATATATTTTTATATATATATTTTTATATATATTTTTTAATTTTTTTCACATCCACAGGAAAGACACCAGACGTCACCATGGAGACGCCACAGCGTAGTGAAAGCGGCAGGGATTGGATAAGCAGTATGTTGATGTCACCGCTGTGTGTTACAGTATAATTATTAAAATGAAGGGATTTAACTATGATGTCATCCAATTGTTCAATATTTTAATTTGTTGTATGGTTTAGTCCAGGGGTCAGCAACCTGCGTCTCTTCAGCTCCTCTCCAGTGGCTCCCTGTGGATCTATAAAAGACATTAGTGGAAATGAATAACTGTTTTTTCGTTTACATTTTCATTTTTATTTATCATTGTTGTAGGTCTATGGTACGACGGTACGACGGTACGACGGTACGACGGTACGACGGAGTATTAGGGCCACATTGAGGAAAAAATATAAATCTGAGATTTAGAGAAAAAAAGTCGTAATATTACGAGAATAAAGTCATGATATTATAAAGTTGTAATTTTAAAAATGTAATAGATATCACCATGAAACATCCCTCATTCATTAGTTACTGTTCTGTGTCGGTGCCTTAATGCAGGTTGTTTCACTTTAATCTGTGGATGACAGTTAATATATGCCTGCAGGGGAAGAACATGATGGTGAGATGTGAAACTGTAAATAAATGGAAGTGATCCAACATTACACAGCGAACTGGACATTGGTTTGTTTTTAGAGCACGCGTCCAAACAAGTTCTCCCGTCCGCCCCTCAGTGGCTTATAGATGTTGGTATTTGTTTGTTAAAAGGCTAACTGTCAGGCTAAGAGTTCCTGTAACACTGACCCGACGGGAAAGCAATGATTTTACCTCTGATGTCGTATTATTTGACTTTATCAACCACTATCAGTCCAAAGATTAAAGTTTATAGAAAATCAACTACATATATATACTTCAGTAGTCTGGCTTATGACAAATAGGTCATAATATAATATAATACATTATATAAACCATGTAGCTGTAGTTTCCCTCCTGACCTCCAGGTGGAGACTTTCTGTCACTTTAAACTGAAAAACCAGACCGGAAGTACTTGTAACCAGAAGTGTGGTTGTCGGGCTGATGGCGGGAGAGTTGTTGTTAGCTGAAGATCTTTGATCCGTTTGGAGCTCGAGCTGCAGGTGAACCAGCAAACAACTCAGGCAAACACTAACAAGCTTCCTTTGAGCCGGAAGTCCAAGAGGAGAAGAAGAGAAGAAGAATATGAACCGAGTTAAACCCGAAAACAGAGAGTTAGCTCCATGCTAACAAGCTAACAGCTAGTTAGCTCCATGCTAACAAGCTAACAGCTAGTTAGCTCCATGCTAACAAGCTAACAGCTAGTTAGCTCCATGCTAACAAGCTAACAGCTAGTTAGCTCCATGCTAACAAGCTAACAGAGAGTTAGCTCCATGCTAACAAGCTAACAGAGAGTTAGCTCCATGCTAACAAGCTAACAGCTAGTTAGCTTCATGCTAACTAGCTAACAGCTAGTTAGCTCCATGCTAACAAACTAACAGCTAGTTAGCTCCATGCTAACAAACTAACAGCTAGTTAGCTCCATGCTAACAAGCTAACAGCTAGTTAGCCTGTTAGCTTCTGCTGCTGTGTGGCTCACTGCTAGCGTTAGCATTAGCTCTCTCTAATGTGTGCTCCTGTTCTCTGATTGAACAGACCAGGACCAGGACCAGCACCAGGACCAGCACCAGCACCAGGACCAGCACCAGCACCAGCACCAGGACCAGCACCAGGAGCAGCACCAGGAGCCCGGTTCAGAAAGCAGCTTTAACAAACTGTGAGATGGAAAAGGTTTCGGCTCCAGAACAGCTGATCAGAGTTTGTTCCATCAAATGTGAGGATGAAAACAGCCTTCATCATCAATGGAGCTCCGATACTACGATTCACCATGGCAACAGGTAACTAAGAGGCACAGCCTCCATCTGGATCCACTTAGAGATGGTAATGCACGGATACGCTGACTGTGTGATAGACTGAAGTCTACATTACATTAAATAGTTATTCAGCTTTAGTGTGACTGTATTAGACTGTAGTCTACATTACATTACATAGAGTTATTCAGCTTTAGTGTGACTGTATTAGACTGTAGTCTACATTACATTAAATAGATTTATTCAGCTTTAATGTGACTGTATTAGACTGTAGTCTACATTACATTACATAGAGTTATTCAGCTTTAATGTGACTGTATTAGACTGTAGTCTACATTACATTAAATAGATTTATTCAGCTTTAATGTGACTGTATTAGACTGTAGTCTACATTACATTAAATAGATTTATTCAGCTTTAATGGGACTGTATTAGACTGTAGTCTACATTACATTAAATAGTTATTCAGCTTTAATGTGACTGTATTAGACTGTAGTCTACATTACATTAAGCTGCTCTAACAGACTGACAGCTGTCTGTGTTCACAGTCACAGTGTTATAAAGAAGAAGGACATGCAGAGGTTTGGTTCTGAGCTGAGAGACACTTGATGCTGTGTGATATCTGAATGTTCAAAGAAATGACTGACGGCACATAAAAGAGTCACTTTAGACAGTCCAGAGTAACAAACTGATATCTGACACACAGTAAACCTTCCATACGGACTGAACCAATGAGGAAATAAAACACTCATCACACTTTCTGAAACAGAGACCAGGACCAGGACCAGGAGCACTACAAGAGCGAGCCAGAGGAGGAGCAGCAGAACCCGGACCAGCGGAGCAACAAGGTCCCCAGAAGACCAGCAGCAGGCTCGTCCTCCGATCCCACCGATGTTCAGGTCAGTGTTCATGACTTCATGACTTCATGGCTTCATAACGACACCAAGAAGAGGAGAAAACAGCTCCAACTGTTCATCAATATCTACTGAGGTGGCAGCTGGGGGGGGGGAATGGATCTATCTGCTTCATCTGAGTCTATGCAGAGGTAGAAGGAAGTTACCGCTTTTATTGTGGTAGTCTGAGTAACGTGACGTCATATCCGTTCCGTATCCGTCAACCAAAACAAACCTCAGAGAGTCTAAAATGTGGGTCGTCGTGGATACGACCTGCACCCTCCCATGTTAAATCCAGCGTGGTAAACACTACACATCCAGTAAAGGATGGAAACACTTTGGGTTTCACACATTGACAGGAAAAGCAGAGCTAGACAGAGCAGAGCTAAAGCTGCATGCTAACTCTGTCACGGACAGGAAACGTTATCGTATCTGAAAAATTTCCGAAAATAATCGAAAAATGTCACAAAAAAAGATGTCCGAACAAATGTCCAAAACAAGTCTGAAAAACATTCTGAAAAAATGTCCAAAAAATGTTGAAAGAATTCAGAACAAAAGTCAAAAATTGTCCAAAAAATTTATTTTAAAAAAATAGTCTGAGAAAACTTCGAAAAAATGTGGAAAGATTTCAGAAAAAACAGTCAGAAAAATGTCCGACAAATGTCCCGAAAATATCCAAAAAATGTCCGATGTTGAGCCCTGCATGACGCAATTTTTTTTTTGCCTAAAATGTCTCTTTTGATAGTAAAGCTTTCTGACCCCTGGGCTAAACAAACACATAGCTAATGTTAGCTAGCGTTAGCCAGCGCATCTGATTGGCTACGGATGATTTCCTGTTGAAAAAAATGCATTTGTGGGTCGTGCACGTCGGGAATCTCATAAAACCCACACAGATGAACACAGTGAAGTTCACACATGACAGCAGTTTGTTTATAAATGTAACAACATCCAAATGTGTTTTTGATCAAATACTTTTAAGTACATATATTTGTGGATTTCTATTACATTTATTTAAAACAAGACATATTTTTGTGTGTGTCAGAAATATATTTGTGAACCTTAGTTTTTTATGTGGATTGTTTTTTTTACATTTATATATAACGATAACTGTGTTTGTGTGCATTGAAAAATATTTTTGTGGAGAGAGTCATTTATATATAAATCACCAGATACATGTGTGACTCCTTTGTGCATTCATTAATATTGAGACTGATCTGAGCCCATAAAAAGCAGCTAACAGAGAGAGAATAGCAGAAATCAGAATCAGGTTTACACATACAAGGAATTAGCCTTATTGTTTTTGGTGCATAACAATAAACAGAGAAATAAAAAACACAGAAGCATGCACTGTGCTGGTAAAGCCAAGACACAACTATAGAATAGAAGAAATACAATAAGGACATCAAAATACTTCTATCTGTAATAACTATACATGAGTTTTAAAATGAAAGAGTTCAACAGTTTTGTGTATGAATCACAGTATGAATGCATACTTTTTTACTCGGCTATACAGGAAATGAGGTCTCTACCTCAATGTGTTTCTCGTTTGAATGAATGACTGACTTAGTGCGTGGTATGGGTTAATCTTCAACTATACTGGGTTTTACATTTCCCATAATGCAACTCCATAATGGGGATGTTGCCTGATAATTAATAAATTAACTGCATGATTGTCCATAGTTAATCTCAATTAAATACAAATTAATCTCACATTTTTTATTACTTCAAAATGCACCTTAAAGGGAGATTTGTCAAGTTTTTTAATAATAATGATAAATAATCGTGCAGCCCTAATGTATATTGATTGTATGTTTATTGATTGTATGTTTATTGATTATATGTTTATTAATTGCCCTTTTTTCACAAGACAAAGTGTCAACAATAGTCTTTCTGTATTGTTATTTTACAGGTGTTGAAGGAGTGCTCCATCCCGCTGACACGTGTCAGGATCAGCAGTGCGATGTTGGCTGCGATGGACGCCGTTGGACGCTCAGCAGCTGTTCCAAAAGGCCAAAAGGTCATCTGCAGGTTCATTTTCTTTGTTAGTTAAGGCCTTATATATATTAAAGAGTCCTCTTCTTCCTGAAATACTCGAAATTAATATTAATTAGTATGCCGTACGTTAGCATGCGGGACAATTCATAATTGTGAGAATTAATAAATGTCAAGGGGGCGTCTGTTGTGACCAATCAAATGTCTACAGAGGGACCACGGTTGGTTGTCACAGGTGGTAGTGCATTAGTCAGACTGGAACATTGTGGGTTATGTTCCACTGACATGTTTTAATGTTCTTTATGGTTCTAGATAGGTCGCTCCACCATGGCATCTCACTGACTCTCTCTCTCTCTCTCTCTCTCTCTGTCTCTCTCTCTCTCTCTCTCTCTCTCTGTCTCTCTCTTTCTCTCTCTCTCTCTGTCTCTCTGTCTCTCTGTCTCTCTGTCTGTATGTCTGTATGTCTGTTGCTATAGAAAAGGAGAGGAAGAAAGGGACTGATTCATCTGAGAGTTCACACTGGAGAGAAACTACACAGCTGTGATGAATGTGGAGCATCTTTCACTAAATCAAGTTACCTGAAAACACATCAACGCAGTCACACTGGAGAGAAACCCTACAGCTGTGATGAATGTGGAGCAGCTTTCACTACATCAGGTGAGCTGAAAAGACATCAACGCATTCACACTGGAGAGAAACCCTACAGCTGTGATGAATGTGGAGCAGCTTTCACTCAATCAGGTCACCTGAAAGAACACCAACGCATTCACACCGGAGAGAAACCCTACAGCTGTGATGAATGTGGAGCAGCTTTCACTGGATCAAGTCACCTAAAAATACATCAACGCATTCACACTGGAGAGAAACCCTACAGCTGTGATGAATGTGGAGCAGCTTTCACAACATCAGGTCACCTAAAAATACATCAATGCATTCACACTGGAGAGAAACCCTACAGCTGTGATGAATGTGGAGCAGCTTTCACTACATCAGGTGAGCTGAAAAGACATCAACGCATGCACACTGGAGAGAAACCCTACAGCTGTGATGAATGTGGAGCAGCTTTCACTACATCAGGTGAGCTGAAAATACATCAACGCATTCACACTGGAGAGAAACCCTACAGCTGTGATGAATGTGGAGCAGCTTTCACTCAATCAGGTCACCTGAAAACACATCAACGCATTCACACTGGAGAGAAACCCTACAGCTGTGATGAATGTGGAGCAGCTTTCACTGAGTCAGGTTACCTGAAAATACATCAACGCATTCACACGGGAGAGAAACCCTACAGCTGTGATGAATGTGGAGCAGCTTTCACTACATCAGGTGAGCTGAAAAGACATCAACGCATGCACACTGGAGAGAAACCCTACAGCTGTGATGAATGTGGAGCAGCTTTCACTCAATCAGGTCACCTGAAAGAACACCAACGCATTCACACCGGAGAGAAACCCTACAGCTGTGATGAATGTGGAGCAGCTTTCACTGGATCAGGTAACCTAAAAATACATCAACGCATTCACACTGGAGAGAAACCCTACAGCTGTGATGAATGTGGAGCAGCTTTCACAACATCAGGTCACCTAAAAATACATCAACGCATTCACACTGGAGAGAAACCCTACAGCTGTGATGAATGTGGAGCAGCTTTCACTACATCAGGTGAGCTGAAAAGACATCAACGCATGCACACTGGAGAGAAACCCTACAGCTGTGATGACTGTGGAGCAGCTTTCACTACATCAGGTGAGCTGAAAATACATCAACGCATTCACACGGGAGAGAAACCCTACAGCTGTGATGAATGTGGAGCAGCTTTCACTACATCAGGTCACCTGAAAAGACATCAACGCATTCACACTGGAGAGAAACCCTACAGCTGTGATGAATGTGGAGCAGCTTTCACTGAGTCAGGTTACCTGAAAATACATCAACGCATTCACACTGGAGAGAAACCCTACAGCTGTGATGAATGTGGAGCAGCTTTCACAAAATCAGGTCACCTAAAAATACATCAACGCATTCACACTGGAGAGAAACCCTACAGCTGTGATGAATGTGGAGCAGCTTTCACTCAATCAGGTTACCTGAAAATACATCAACGCATTCACACGGGAGAGAAACCTTACAGCTGTGATGAATGTGGAGCAGCTTTCACTACATCAGGTGAGCTGAAAAGACATCAACGCATGCACACTGGAGAGAAACCCTACAGCTGTGATGAATGTGGAGCAGCTTTCACTACATCAGGTGAGCTGAAAAGACATCAACGCATGCACACTGGAGAGAAACCCTACAGCTGTGATGAATGTGGAGCAGCTTTCACTCAATCAGGTCACCTGAAAATACATCAACGCATTCACACGGGAGAGAAACCCTACAGCTGTGATGAATGTGGAGCAGTTTTCAGCAGATCAGGTACCCTGAAAAGACATCAACGCATGCACACTGGAGAGAAACCCTACAGCTGTGATGAATGTGGAGCAATTTTCACCAGATCAGGTCACCTGAAAAGACATCAACGCATTCACACTGGAGAGAAACCCTACAGCTGTGATGAATGTGGAGCAGTTTTCACCAGATCAGGTTACCTGAAAATACATCAACGCATTCACACTGGAGAGAAACCCTACAGCTGTGATGAATGTGGAGCAGCTTTCACTGAGTCAGGTTACCTGAAAATACATCAACGCATTCACACTGGAGAGAAACCCTACAGCTGTGATGAATGTGGAGCAGCTTTCACTCAATCAGGTCACCTGAAAACACATCAATGCATTCACACTGGAGAGAAACCGTACTGGTGTGACCAATGTGGTAAAACGTTTTCTCAGGATAGTTCCCTTAAAGTCCACCAGCGCATTCACACTGCATCGTTGTGAACATGTTTCAGAGCCTAGCTAGCTGTCTCCTCCGGCCTCCTCCCCATGCCCTGATAGCTGTGTTGTTATATTCTGAGCTTCTCTCCACATTGAAGTCTGACCAACAGTAACTTCATGTTCTAAACAGCATGTGTGTTGTCATGGCTACGACTACATACTTTCTTCCTTTTATATATTTAATTCTTTACCATCCATTAATCTGCTGAGTATTTTCTGGATGAATTGTTTGGTAAAGACCAGAAACTGTTGACTGTAGTCGACCCCCCGGGCCTGTGACCCTTAGACCCGTTCGATAATCCATCCACGAGTCGACAGCTGGAGAAAAATCAAGGAGGACATTCACATCCGACACCAGAGACCATCTATGAACAGAGACAGGGGTTACCATCTCCCCCACCGAATACAACCACTGTTATCATGTGACTGCTGGACTAGCGTCATGTGATGAGAAGATCCCTTTTCTCCCACAGGCCGCTAAAGACTCTGATCTTTACTAAAATGTAGTTTGGATTTGTCCAAAGACAATTAATGTAGTGTATTATTATATGTGTGTGTTTGCCTTAGTTAGACTTTTATTCCACTGCCTTTAAGCCAGGAAGTGTTCCATTAAAACAGTTCCACCATCTTTGATAACACCAACGTCATGTTTAGTGCCATTCTGCATGTTTCCTTATCAAAAATACAAAATTAGAAATCATCTAACGATTGAATTGTAACAATCTTTATTAAAAGAATGAGCTTTCAGGAGCTGAAGACTGACTCTGCGTCCTCCATGATTGTGCCAGGATGCATCTTCTGCGCGGGCAGACCGACACTTTAAAATGACCTCTTATCTGAGAAACCACGCGGCTGTGTTCCTGCTCTTTGCCTTTCTGTTCTAGTCTGAAGATGTGATTCGGAACAACAAGAGGTGAAACCTCAGAATCTAGCACTAAAAACCAAGATGGAGGCCGCCCAAAACCAAAATGTCGTCTGCCAAAAAACAAAATGGCGACGGCCAAAAAACCAAGATGGAGATGACCAAAAACCAAGACGGCGACTGTTGAAAACCAAGATGGCGACGGCCAAAAACCAAGATGGCGACGGCCAAAAACCAAGATGGCGACTGTTGAAAACCAAGATGGCGACGACCAAAAACCAAGATGGCGACTGTTGAAAACCAAGATGGCGACGGCCAAAAACCAAGATGGCGACTGTTGAAAACCAAGATGGCGACGGCCAAAAACCAAGATGGCGACTGTTTAAAACCAAGATGGCGACGGCCAAAAACCAAGATGGCGACTGTTGAAAACCAAGATGGCGACGGCCAAAAACCAAGATGGAGACAACTAAAAACCAAGATGGAGACGACTAAAAACCAAGATGGCGACGTACTATTCATGTGTTTAATTAGTAAAAGCCGTGGATTCAATAAAACGATGAATTAAAGGAGCTTATAGTAAAAATCTTGACCAAATGTAAAAAAGAAAAATAGACAAATTAACCCTAAAATCTTTTTTAATGTCAAATTACACGTTAACACTACTTTATTAAAACAGCTGATGGGAAACACCAGGATACATTTTCCTCAGAGTAAAACTCCCTCCTTTGTGCAAAGGAACTGATTCTGTTGTTCTGGAAAGGGAAAGGGGCCAACATTTAAATCCTGGATAACAACACTGACTGATCCCCTCCACCTAGAAAGAATCCGATACACCCTTAATGACAGACTGGAGGTATTTGAAAAGACTTGGAGACCGATGATCTCCTCTATAGGAGGGACAGACAATTAAGACGCAATAGACACATAGTCTTTAGTACCCGAGGTAGCACTGCTCAGGGATGGGAGGGTTACAGCTGTTTATGTATATACTGTATGTCGCCAATGTCTCCCTGATTTGTTTGCCTTAGGGTGTCTGTGCTTTTTGTTTTCCTTTCATGACGTATGTTTTTTGTATTTGCTTGTCTCCATGTTGTTTGCCCTCAGTTTCTAGTTTTGTCTGTTTTTGTTGATGTATATAAAAAATGAGGCATGATAAACACCCCACAGTTTGTATCACCGACATGCACATGCTTCTTAATAAAAAATATTTGAAACAAGTTTTGATTTTATTCTCGTAATATAACAACTTTTTCTCTCAAAGTTAAGATTTCATTCTCATAACATTACGGCTTTTTCACGTAAAGTTATGACTTTATTGTGTAAATCTCAGATGTGTTTTCCCTCAACGTGGTCCTAATACTCCGTAGTACATTGTCTCTTTGGCCCTCACTGCATTAAACTTATATACTATATACTTAGACTATAAACTGTTACCTTCATCACAATGATCACATGTTTTGCGGCTCCAGACAGATAATAATAATAATAATAATACCTTTTATTTAGTGGCGCCTTTCTGGACACCCAAGGACACCTTACAAAAATCAGTTAAAACGTTGACAGATAAAATAATCTAAAAACAACAGGACATGACAGAAACATATTTGTACAGACACATATGATGGGTGATGATGAGTTCTAGAGAGAGTAGGCCAGTTTAAACAGGTGGGTTTTCAGGAGGGATTTGAATGATGTGATATTGTCAGACTGCCGGATGTGTGGGGGGAGTGAGTTCCATAACCTGGGAGCAGAGCAGCTGAATGCCCTGGCTCCCATGGTGCTGAGGCGTGAGGTGGGGGTGGTCAGAAGTCCGGCTGATGATGAGCGGAGGGAACGGGAGGGAGTGTACTCCTGGAGGAGGTCTGTGAGGTAGGTGGGGGCGAGGTTATGGAGGGCTTTGTAGGTGAGCAGAAGGTTTTTGTAATCGATCCGGGATTTAACAGGGAGCCAGTGCAGCTGGATGAGGATGGGGGTGATGTGGTCGGAGGACTTGGTGCGAGTGATGATCCGGGCGGCAGAGTTCTGAATGATTTGGAGTCTGTTGAGTAATTTGATGGGAATGCCAGAGAGGACAGCGTTGCAATAGTCGATCCGGGATGTAACAAATGAGTGAACCAGGATTTCAGTGCTGGAGTGGGACAGGGATGGGCGGAGTCTAGAGATGTTGCGGAGGTGGAAGAAGGCAGTCCGGGTGATGTTTTTTATGTGGGATGAAAAAGAGAGTGTGCTGTCCAGGGTGACCCCAAGACTCTTGACATGGGTGGAGAACGGTACTGGGAAGCCATCAATGGTGATGTTTTGAGCAGTGGTGTGTTGAGTTTTGGAGATGTTGTTCTTGGAGCCGATGAGCAGGGCCTCGGTTTTATGGCTGTTGAGTTTTAAAAAGTTCCTGCTCATCCAGCTCCTGATGTGTTGAAGGCAGGTGGTGAGGGAGGCGGGTGGCAGGGCTGCAGTGGGTGCAGTTGAAATGTAGACCTGTGTGTCATCGGCATAACAGTGGAATCGGACATTGTGATGACGGAGGATAGTGCCAAGGGGAAGGAGGTAAATGATAAACAGGAGTGGACCCAATACTGACCCCTGGGGGACACCCAGTGAAACAGCGGAGCACCTTGACCTGTGATTACCCAGTTTCACAAATTGTAGTCTGTCGGTGAGGTATGAGGAGAACCATGTGAGTGCAACACCGGTGATACCAATATCAGTCAGACGTGTGATGAGTAGTGGGTGGGAGATGGTGTCAAAGGCAGCAGTGAGGTCGAGGAGGATGAGGATGGTGAGCAGTCCAGAGTCAGCTGCACGGAGGAGGTCGTTGGTGATTTTGACCAAGGCTGTTTCAGTACTGTGTTTGGGGCGGAAACCAGATTGGAAGGGTTCATGGAGGTTGTTTGAGTTGAGGTGGGACTGAAGTTGGGCGGCGACCACTCTCTCAAGGGTTTTGGAGATGAAGGTGAGGTTGGAGATGGGCCTGTAGTTGTTCAGATCAGCTGGGTCAGCACCGGGTTTTTTGAGGGTTGGTGTAATTGCAGCAGTTTTGAGGGTGGGGGGTACAATACCAGTGGTGAGGGAGGAGTTAATGATTCTTGTGATCATGGGGGAGATGGAGGGCAGACAGGCTTTGACGAGGATGGTGGGGAGGGGATCGAGCTGACAGGTAGTGGGTTTGGCTTTATGAATGAGCTCAGTGATGGTTAATTCCGTTGTGGGTGTGAAGTTAGAGAGGGTGCTGATGAGTGGTTGGCAGGAGGTAACCATCCAGGGTGGGTCACATGGGGAGGTGCAGGATGAGGCCAGCTGTTGGTGGATGGTGTTGATTTTGTTTTCAAAGAATTCCAGAAAGGCAGTGCAGTGATCAGTGGAGGTATTTTGGGGGAGGGTTCTCGGAGGCTGAAGAAGGTGGTTTACTGTTGAGAAGAGGGTTCTGGTGTTACCTTGACCGGTACTGATGAGGTTGGAGTAGTAGGAGGATTTGGCGGTGGAGAGAGCGTTCTTGTAACGGTGGAGGTGTTCTGTGTAGAGTTGGATGTGCACTGAAAGTCCAGTCTTTTTGTATAACCGCTCTAGTTGACGGCCGGTGGTTTTGAGATGGCGGAGGTCAGGGGTGTACCAGGGAGCGGTGTGGGTGAAGGAGACTGTGCGGGTTTTCACGGGAGCCAGGGTATCCAGGGAAGAGGAGAGACAGTTGTTGTAGTGATTCACCAGTTCAGCAGGGGAGGAGGATGGGGGAGGACTGGGGGAGGAGTTAATAAGGGTGATGAGATCTGTGGGGTTGATATGCTTGATGTTTCTGAAGGAGATGGTCCGTTGCTCTTTTATTTTGGATAGGGGGGCGTAGATTTCAAACAGGATGACTTTGTGGTCAGAGATGGGGAGGTCAGCATTAGTGAGGTTATGAGGGGTGATACCAGTGCAGCAGATTAGATCAAGTATGTGATCATTATTATTATTTATTTTTGTGCCTAAAATGGCTCTTTTGATAGTAAAGGTTGCTGACTCCTGCTCTAGGGGACATATTTAACAAAACAAGGAGACTAAGATCACTTCTGGTCCTCGACTCTGATCCGTCCTGGTGGGTCTTCATGTGTCTCGTCACATTGTGTCACAGACAGAGCACTTGTAGGGTTTCTCCCCATCATGGACCCTCGTTTGAGTCAACAGGACCGACTTGCAGGAGAACCGTTCAGTTTCTCTTTGCTGCGGTATCTCGCGTATCGCTGCAGATTTCACACACTAAGTCCGTTTCTGGGACTCCACACGTGTCGGTATACGACCTGTGAACCCAGTTTTTGACACAAAAATAATCACATTTGTGCGGCCTCTGCTCTGCACGGACCCACTTGTGATTCCTCAGCGAAGACATTTGAGCGGACGTTGTGCCGGGCGACGTGTCCGTTGAGGCCGGCGATGGAGAGGAAAGACTTTCCGCAGATGTTACAGCTGTGTGTCTTCTGGTGACTCTGAAGATGAGCCCTCAGCTCGTCCGCAGACTCTAAATGTTCTCCGCATAGTCCACAAAGCCTCTCCGGATCGTCCACGTGACTCCAGGAGTGTTTGATCAACATGCTGGTCGACGCGTGCAGAGCTCGGCACACTTCACAGAACATCATTTGGACTCCTGAATGTCTCCTCCTCCTCCTCCTCCTCCTCCCTCCTCCTTTACGCTGTGATGTCGAGCTGCTGGATAGAACAGAGTTACGTTGTCAATATGCTGCCCTCTGCTGGCAGAGAGCGGCGACTACAGAAGCATGTTGTGGAAGACCAAACGTGGATCATGACATCATTCGATCTGCATTCGCTGTCTCTAGCAAGCCACACGTCTCTACTGCCGGTATGAACCCAAAATAAACAGATTGTTCTGTGATTTAATATCAATAAATAGATGATGCTGAAATAACTACATCATGATGCTGATCAGTAAAAAGTCTGAATTCATGCTCTGTCAGGTCTGTTGTCATGACGCTATCGTCAGCCCCGTGAGTCGTTAGTATCGTCAGACCCGTGAGACGTTAGTATCGTCAGACTCGAGTCGTTAGTCTCGTGAATCGTTAGTATCGTCAGACCCGTGAGTCGTTAGTATCGTCAGACTCTTGAGTCGTCAGACTCTTGAGTCGTTAGTATCGTCAGACTCGTGAGGGGAAGAACATGATAGTGAGATGTGAAACTGTAAATAAATGGAAGTGATCCAACGTTACACAGCGAACTGGACATTGGTTTGTTTTTAGAGCACGCGTCCAAACAAGTTCTCCCGTCCGCCCCTCAGTGGCTTATAGATGTTGGTATTTGTTTGTTAAAAGGCTAACTGTCAGGCTAAGAGTTCCTGTAACACTGACCCGACGGGAAAGCAATGATTTTACCTCTGATGTCGTATTATTTGACTTTACCAACCACTATCAGTCCAAAGATTAAAGTTTATAGAAAATCAACTACATATATATACTTCAGTAGTCTGGCTTATGACAAATAGGTCATAATATAATAAATATATACATCTATAAATAGGTTATAGTATAATAAATATATATATATATATATATATATATAATTGGTCATAATATAATAATAATAATATATATATATATATATATATACATTATATAAACCATGTAGCTGTAGTTTCCCTCCTGACTTCCAGGTGGAGACTTTCTGTCACTTTAAACTGAAAAACCAGACCGGAAGTACTTGTAACCGGAAGTGTGGTTGTCGGGCTGATGGCGGGAGAGTTGTTGTTGTTAGCTGAAGATCTTTGATCCGTTTGGAGCTCGAGCTGCAGGTGAACCAGCAAACAACTCAGGTAAACACTAACAAGCTTCCTCTGAGCCGGAAGTCCAAGAGGAGAAGAAGTGAAGAAGAATATGAACCGAGTTAAACCCGAAAACAGAGAGTTAGCTCCATGCTAACAAGCTGACAGCTAGTTAGCTCCATGCTAACAAGCTAACAGCTAGTTAGCTCCATGCTAACAAGCTAACAGAGAGTTAGCTCCATGCTAACAAGCTAACAGCTAGTTAGCTCCATGCTAACAAGCTAACAGCTAGTTAGCCTGTTAGCTTCTGCTGCTGTGTGGCTCACTGCTAGCGTTAGCATTAGCTCGCTCTAATGTGTGCTCCTGTTCTCTAATTGAACAGACCAGGACCAGGACCAGGACCAGCACCAGGACCAGCACCAGGACCAGCACCAGCACCAGGACCAGGACCAGGACCAGGACCAGCACCAGCACCAGCACCAGGACCAGGACCAGCACCAGGACCAGGACCAGCACCAGCACCAGGACCAGGACCAGCACCAGGAGTCCGGTTCAGAAAGCAGCTTTAACAAACTCTGAGATGGAAAAGGTTTCGGCTCCAGAACAGCTGATCAGAGTTTGTTCCATCAAATGTGAGGATGAAAACAGCCTTCATCATCAATGGAGCTCCGATACTACGATTCACCATGGCAACAGGTAACTAAGAGGCACAGCCTCCATCTGGATCCACTTAGAGATGGTAATGCACGGATACGCTGACTGTGTGATAGACTGAAGTCTACATTACATTAAATAGAGTTATTCAGCTTTAGTGTGACTGTATTAGACTGTAGTCTACATTACATTAAATAGAGTTATTCAGCTTTAATGTGACTGTATTAGACTGTAGTCTACATTACATTAAATAGATTTATTCAGCTTTAATGTGACTGTATTAGACTGTAGTCTACATTACATTAAATAGATTTATTCAGCTTTAATGTGACTGTATTAGACTGTAGTCTACATTACATTAAATAGAGTTATTCAGCTTTAATGTGACTGTATTAGACTGTAGTCTACATTACATTAAATAGAGTTATTCAGCTTTAATGTGACTGTATTAGACTGTAGTCTACATTACATTAAATAGAGTTATTCAGCTTTAATGTGACTGTATTAGACTGTAGTCTACATTACATTAAATAGAGTTATTCAGCTTTAGTGTGACTGTATTAGACTGTAGTCTACATTACATTAAATAGAGTTATTCAGCTTTAATGTGACTGTATTAGACTGTAGTCTACAGTACATTAAATAGATTTATTCAGCTTTAATGTGACTGTATTAGACTAGTCTACATTACATTAAATAGAGTTATTCAGCTTTAGTGTGACTGTATTAGACTGTAGTCTACAGTACATTAAATAGATTTATTCAGCTTTAATGTGACTGTATTAGACTGTAGTCTACAGTACATTAAATAGATTTATTCAGCTTTAATGTGACTATTAGACTGTAGTCTACATTACATTAAATAGATTTATTCAGCTTTAATGTGACTGTATTAGACTAGTCTACATTACATTAAATAGAGTTATTCAGCTTTAGTGTGACTGTATTAGACTGTAGTCTACAGTACATTAAATAGATTTATTCAGCTTTAATGTGACTGTATTAGACTAGTCTACATTACATTAAATAGAGTTATTCAGCTTTAGTGTGACTGTATTAGACTGTAGTCTACAGTACATTAAATAGATTTATTCAGCTTTAATGTGACTGTATTAGACTAGTCTACATTACATTAAATAGAGTTATTCAGCTTTAGTGTGACTGTATTAGACTGTAGTCTACATTACATTAAATAGATTTATTCAGCTTTAATGTGACTGTATTAGACTAGTCTACATTACATTAAATAGAGTTATTCAGCTTTAGTGTGACTGTATTAGACTGTAGTCTACAGTACATTAAATAGATTTATTCAGCTTTAATGTGACTGTATTAGACTGTAGTCTACAGTACATTAAATAGATTTATTCAGCTTTAATGTGACTATTAGACTGTAGTCTACATTACATTAAATAGATTTATTCAGCTTTAATGTGACTGTATTAGACTAGTCTACATTACATTAAATAGAGTTATTCAGCTTTAGTGTGACTGTATTAGACTGTAGTCTACAGTACATTAAATAGATTTATTCAGCTTTAATGTGACTGTATTAGACTAGTCTACATTACATTAAATAGAGTTATTCAGCTTTAGTGTGACTGTATTAGACTGTAGTCTACAGTACATTAAATAGATTTATTCAGCTTTAATGTGACTGTATTAGACTAGTCTACATTACATTAAATAGAGTTATTCAGCTTTAGTGTGACTGTATTAGACTGTAGTCTACATTACATTAAATAGAGTTATTCAGCTTTAATGTGACTGTATTAGACTGTAGTCTACAGTACATTAAATAGATTTATTCAGCTTTAATGTGACTATTAGACTGTAGTCTACATTACATTAAATAGATTTATTCAGCTTTAGTGTGACTGTATTAGACTAGTCTACATTACATTAAGCTGCTCTAACAGACTGACAGCTGTCTGTGTTCACAGTCACAGTGTTATAAAGAAGAAGGACATGCAGAGGTTTGGTTCTGAGCTGAGAGACACTTGATGCTGTGTGATATCTGAATGTTCAAAGAAATGACTGACGGCACATAAAAGAGTCACTTTAGACAGTCCAGAGTAACAAACTGATATCTGACACACAGTAAACCTTCCATACGGACTGAACCAATGAGGAAATAAAACACTCATCACACTTTCTGAAACAGAGACCAGGACCTGGACCAGGAGCACTACAAGAGCGAGCCGGAGGAGGAGCAGCAGAACCCGGACCAGCGGAGCAACAAGGTCCCCAGAAGACCAGCAGCAGGCTCGTCCTCTGATCCCACCGATGTTCAGGTCAGTGTTCATGACTTCATGGCTTCATAACGACACCAAGAAGAGGAGAAAACAGCTCCAACTGTTCATCAATATCTACTGAGGTGGCGGGGGGGGGGTGGGCAGAATGGATCTATCTGCTTCATCTGAGTCTGTGGAGGTAGAAAGAAGTTACCGCTTTTATTGTGGTAGTCTGAGTAACGTGACGTCATATCCGTTCCGTATCCGTCAACCAAAACAAACCTCAGAGAGTGTAAAACGTTGGAGGGTCGTCGTGGATACGACCTGCACCCTTCCATGTTAAATCCAGCGTGGTAAACACTACACATCCAGTAAAGGATGGAAACACTTTGGGTTTCACACATTGACAGGAAAAGCAGAGCTAGACAGAGCAGAGCTAAAGCTGCATGCTAACTCTGTCACGGACAGGAAACGTTATCGTATCTGAAAAATTTCCGAAAATAATCAAAAAATGTCAAAAAAAAAGATGTCCGAAAAAATGTCCAAAACAAGTCTGAAAAACATTCTGAAAAAATGTCAAAAAAATGTTGAAAGAATTCAGAACAAAAGTCAAAAATTGTCCAAAAAATGTATTTTTAAAAAATTGTCTGAGAAAACTTCGAAAAAATGTGGAAAGATTTCAGAAAAAACGGTCAGAAAAATGTCCGACAAATGTCCTGAAAATATCCAAAAAATGTCCGATGTTGAGCCCTGCATGACGCAATTTTTTTTTTTGCCTAAAATGTCTCTTTTGATAGTAAAGCTTTCTGACCCCTGGGCTAAACAAACACATAGCTAATGTTAGCTAGCGTTAGCCAGCGCATCTGATTGGCTACGGATGATTTCCTGTTGAAAAAAATGCATTTGTGGGTCGTGCACGTCGGGAATCTCATAAAACCCACACAGATGAACACAGTGAAGTTCACACATGACAGCAGTTTGTTTATAAATGTAACAACATCCAAATGTGTTTTTGATCAAATACTTTTAAGTACATATATTTGTGGATTTCTATTACATTTATTTAAAACAAGACATATTTTTGTGTGTGTCAGAAATATATTTGTGAACCTTAGTTTTTTATGTGGATTGTTTTTTTTACATTTATATATAACGATAACTGTGTTTGTGTGCATTGAAAAATATTTTTGTGGAGAGAGTCATTTATATATAAATCACCAGATACATGTGTGACTCCTTCTGTGTGCATTCATTAATATTGAGACTGATCTGAGCCCATAAAAAGCAGCTAACAGAGAGAGAATAGCAGAAATCAGAATCAGGTTTACACATACAAGGAATTAGCCTTATTGTTTTTGGTGCATAACAATAAACAGAGAAATAAAAAAAACAGAAGCATGCACTGTGCTGGTAAAGCCAAGACACAACTATAGAATAGAAGAAATACAATAAGGACATCAAAATACTTCTATCTGTAATAACTATACATGAGTTTTAAAATGAAAGAGTTCAACAGTTTTGTGTATGAATCACAGTATGAATGCATACTTTTTTACTCGGCTATACAGGAAATGAGGTCTCTACCTCAATGTGTTTCTTGTTTGAATGAATGACTGACTTAGTGCGTGGTATGGGTTAATCTTCAACTATACTGGGTTTTACATTTCCCATAATGCAACTCCATAATGGGGATGTCGCCTGATAATTAATAAATTAACTGCATGATTGTCCATAGTTAATCTCAATTAATCACAAATTAATCTCACATTTTTATTACTTCAAAATGCACCTTAAAGGGAGATTTGTCAAGTTTTTTAATAATAATGATAAATAATTGTGCAGCCCTAATGTATATTGATTATATGTTTATTGATTGTATGTTTATTGATTATATGTTTACTGATTATATGTTTATTAATTGCCCTTTTTTCACAAGACAAAGTGTCAACAATATTCTTTCTGTATTGTTATTTTACAGGTGTTGAAGGAGTGCTCCATCCCGCTGACACGTGTCAGGATCAGCAGTGCGATGTTGGCTGCGATGGACGCCGTTGGACGCTCAGCAGCTGTTCCAAAAGGCCAGAAGGTCATCTGCAGGTTCATTTTCTCTGTTAGTTGAGGCCTTATATATATTAAAGAGTCCTCTTCTTCCTGAAATACTTGAAATTAATATTAATTAGTATGCTGTACGTTAGTGTGCTGTACGTTAGTGTGCCGTACGTTAGCATGCGGGACAATTCATAATTGTGAGAATTAATAAATGTCAAGGGGGCGTCTGTGGTGACCAATCAAATGTCTACAGAGGGACCATGGTTGGTTGTCACAGGTGGTAGTGCATTAGTCAGACTGGAACATTGTGGGTTATGTTCCACTGACATGTTTTAATGTTCTTTATGGTTCTAGATAGGTCGCTCCACCATGGCATCTCACTGACTCTCTCTCTCTCTCTCTCTTTCTCTCTCTCTCTCTCTCTCTCTCTCTCTCTCTCTCTCTGTCTGTTGCTATAGAAAAGGAGAGGAAGAAAGGGACTGATACATCTGAGAGTTCACACTGGAGAGAAACTACACAGCTGTGATGAATGTGAGAAAACTTTCACTTTTCAGAGTACCCTCAAAATACATCAACGCATTCACACTGGAGAGAAACCCTACAGCTGTGATGAATGTGGAGCAGCTTTCACAGCATCAGATCACCTGAAACTCCACCAACGCATTCACACTGGAGAGAAACCGTACCCGTGTGATCAATGTGGTAAAACCTTTTCTCGGCATAGTTCCCTTAAAATCCACCAACGCATTCACACTGGAGAGAAACCCTACAGCTGTGATGAATGTGGAGCAGCGTTCACTACATCAGTTAACCTGAAAATACATCAACGCATTCACACTGGAGAGAAACCCTACAGCTGTGATGAATGTGGAGCAGCTTTCACTCAGTCAGGTTACCTGAAAATACATCAACGCATTCACACTGGAGAGAAACCCTACAGCTGTGATGAATGTGGAGCAGCTTTCACTAAATCAGGTAACTTGAAAATACATCAACGCATTCACACTGGAGAGAAACCGTACTCGTGTGATCAATGTGGTAAAACCTTTTCTCGGCATAGTTCCCTTAAAAACCACCAACGCAGTCACACTGGAGAGAAACCCTACAGCTGTGATGAATGTGGAGCAGCTTTCACTCAATCAGGTCACCTGAAAACACATCAACGCATTCACACTGGAGAGAAACCGTACTGGTGTGACCAATGTGGTAAAACGTTTTCTCAGGATAGTTCCCTTAAAGTCCACCAACGCATTCACACTGCATCGTTGTGAACATGTTTCAGAGCCTAGCTAGCTGTTTCCTCCTGCCTCCTCCCCATGCCCTGATAGCTGTGTTGTTATATTCTGAGCTTCTCTCCACATTGAAGTCTGACCAACAGTAACTTCATGTTCTAAACAGCATGTGTGTTGTCGTGGCTACGACTACATACTTTCTTCCTTTTATATATTTAATTCTTTACCATCCATTAATCTGCTGAGTATTTTCTGGATGAATTGTTTGGTAAAGACCAGAAACTGTTGACTGTAGTCGACCCCCCGGGCCTGTGACCCGTAGACCCGTTCGATAATCCATCCACGAGTCGACAGCTGGAGAAAAATCAAGGAGGACATTCACATCCGACACCAGAGACCATCTATGAACAGAGACAGGGGTTACCATCCCCCCCACCGAATACAACCACTGTTATCATGTGACTGCTGGACTAGCGTCATGTGATGAGAAGATCCCTTTTCTCCCACAGGCCGCTAAAGACTGATCTTTACTAAAATGTAGTTTGGATTTGTCCAAAGACAATTAATGTAGTGTATTATTATATGTGTGTGTTTGCTTTAGTTAGACTTTTATTCCACTGCCTTTAAGCCAGGAAGTGTTCCATTAAAACAATTCCACCATCTTTGATAACACCAACGTCATGTTTAGTGCCATTCTGCATGTTTCCTTATCAAAAATACAAAATTAGAAATCATCTAACGATTGAATTGTAACAATCTTTATTAAAAGAATGAGCTTTCAGGAGCTGAAGACTGACTCTGCGTCCTCCATGATTGTGCCAGGATGCATCTTCTGCGCGGGCAGACCGACACTTTAAAATGACCTCCTATCTGAGAAACCACGCGGCTGTGTTCCTGCTCTTTGCCTTTCTGTTCTAGTCTGAAGATGTGATTCGGAACAACAAGAGGTGAAACCTCAGAATCTAGCACTAAAAACCAAGATGGAGGCCGCCCAAAAACAAAATGTCGTCTGCCAAACAACAAAATGGCGACGGCCAAAAAACCAAGATGGCGACTGTTGAAAACCAAGATGGCGACGGCCAAAAACCAAGATGGCGACGGCCAAAAACCAAGATGGCGACTGTTGAAAACCAAGATGGCGACGGCCAAAAACCAAGATGGAGACGACTAAAAACCAAGATGGCGACGGCCAAAAACCAAGATGGAGACGACTAAAAACCAAGATGGCGACGTACTATTCATGTGTTTAATTAGTAAAAGTCGTGGATTCAATAAAACGATGAATTAAAGGAGCTTATAGTAAAAATCTTGACCAAATGTAAAAAAGAAAAATAGACAAATTAACCCTAAAATCTTTTTTAATGTCAAATTACACGTTAACGCTACTTTATTAAAACAGCTGATGGGAAACACCAGGATACATTTTCCTCAGAGTAAAACTCCCTCCTTTGTGCAAAGGAACTGATTCTGTTGTTCTGGAAAGGGAAAGACGGGCCAACATTTAAATCCTGGATAACAACACTGACTGATCCCCTCCACCTAGAAAGAATCCGATACACCCTTAATGACAGACTGGAGGTATTTGAAAAGACTTGGAGACCGATGATCTCCTCTATAGGAGGGACAGACAATTAAGACGCAATAGACACATAGTCTTTAGTACCCGAGGTAGCACTGCTCAGGGATGGGAGGGTTACAGCTGTTTATGTATATACTGTATGTCGCCAATGTCTCCCTGATTTGTTTGCCTTAGGGTGTCTGTGCTTTTTGTTTTCCTTTCATGACGTATGTTTTTTGTATTTGCTTGTCTCCATGTTGTTTGCCCTTAGTTTCTAGTTTTGTCTGTTTTTGTTGATGTATATAAAAAATGAGGCATGATAAACACCCCACAGTTTGTATCACTGACATGCACATGCTTCTTAATAAAAAATATTTGAAACAAGTTTTGATTTTATTCTCGTAATATAACAACTTTTTCTCTCAAAGTTAAGATTTTATTCTCATAACATTACGGCTTTTTCACGTAAAGTTATGACTTTATTCTGTAAATCTCAGATGTGTTTTCCCTCAATGTGGTCCTAATACTCCGTAGTACATTGTCTCTTTGGCCCTCACTGCATTAGACTTATATACTATATACTTAGACTATAAACTGTTACCTTCATCACAATGATCACATGTTTTGCGGCTCCAGACAGATCATTATTCTTATTTATTTTTGTGCCTAAAATGGCTCTTTTGATAGTAAAGGTTGCTGACTCCTGCTCTAGGGGACATATTTAACAAAACAAGGAGACTAAGATCCACAATCCGTGGATGCTTTTTCTCCTTCATCACCTTTCTTAATTCTTTTGCGTATCAAAGACAGTAACGTGATCCTGGAGAGTCCCGTGTTTCCTGTGACGGAGGGACGATCTGTGACTCTGCGTTGCACAACTCGAAGCAACTCTTCAAACCTGCGAGCCAGCATCTTCATGAAGGACAGATCTCCTGTCGGAGCAGCCGTCACGGCGCAGATGAGCCTCCCTGCGGTGTCCAAGTCTGATCAAGGCCTCTACATGTGCGTGATCACCGGCGTCGGGGCGTCAACGGAGAGCTGGCTCACTGTGAGAGGTGAGAGGAAGTAGGAAATAATGCATGTATGTATACAACAAGACAGGAAATAGAAAGATTAAACACAGTTTATCAAGAATGTCTTCAAACAATACCCTAAGTAGCTTTGTTGCCTAATCCTTACTAATTAGTTTTGTTGCCTAAACCTAACTAAGTAGTTTTGTTGCCTAAACCTAATCAAGTCGATCTTTTCCTAAACCTAACTAAATAGTTTTGTTGCCTCAACCTAACTAAGTAGCTTTGTTGCCTAATCCTAACTAAGTAGTTTTGTTGCCTAAACCTAACTAAGTAGTTTTGTTGCTTAAACCTAACTAAGTAGTTTTGTTGCTTAAACCTAACTAAGTAGTTTTGTTGCCTAATCCTAACTAAGTAGTTGTGTTGCCTAAACCTAACTAAGTAGTTTTGTTGCCTAAACCTAACTAAGTAGTTTTGTTGCCTAATCCTAACTAAGTAGTTTTGTTGCTTAAACCTAACTAAGTAGTTTTGTTGCCTCAACCTAACTAAGTAGCTTTGTTGCCTAATCCTTACTAATTAGTTTTGTTGCCTAAACCTAACTAAGTAGTTTTGTTGCCTAAACCTAATCAAGTCGATCTTTTCCTAAACCTAACTAAGTAGTTTTGTTGCTTAAACCTAACTAAGTAGTTTTGTTGCCTAATCCTAACTAAGTAGTTTTGTTGCTTAAACCTAACTAAGTAGTTTTGTTGCCTAAACCTTACTAAGTAGTTTTTGTTGCCTAATCCTGACTAAGTAGTTTTTGTTGCCTAATCCTAACTAAGTAGTTTTTTTTTTTGATACTTTGTTTTTATTGCTTTTCCATGACAGAAAGACAACACACACATAGAACAATAAAACAGAACAAAAAACATGAAAGGATATAGATTGCCCTGTCTCTACAAAGTTTTCTTATTACTATGACATATTCAATGGTTAATTTCCTCGTCCTGTCGTTGACATGTAAACATTGTCCATTTCTCCCACTTCTCTCGACATTGCTCCTCTTGTGTTCTTATCCTATGGGTTAACAGTTCCATATCATATATTTCATTCACAATTTTCAGCCATTCATCTTGCGTAGGTGGTTCTGCCTTACACCATCTCTTCGTAATGGCCTTCTTACAGGCCGCCAACAACACTTTCAACAGGTATCTGTCTTCTCTTAACACAGTATTTCCAGTCATATTGCCGAAATATAGTACCAAACATGACTTGGGTATATCATAGCCCAAAATTTTGCAGATAACCTTATGAACATTTCCCCAAAATTGTGCAACTTCAGGACAAAGCCAAAATATATGTGAATGGTCTACATTCATGGCCCCACATCTTCTCCAGCAAGGTTGTGCTACAGACACGTATTTATTTGTGATTTGGGGTGTTATAAAAAATCGAATTACATTCTTCCAACAGTGTTCTCTCCATGTACGTGAAGATGTTGTGGACTGTTGTGTTCTCCAGATATGTAACCATTCATCTTCTGTGATAGTGACACCTAATTCTTTTTCCCATTTCAGCTTTACATACAATGTTGTATTTCCCCTTCTCTCCATTAGGCACTGATATAATGTAGATATTATCCTATATTTTTTTGAATTATAAACTCCAATTATGGTTCTTACTATCCCATTTTTATCTAAATTGACATTGTGCTTTATGTCTCTGTCATAAAAGTCCCTTAATTGCAGATATCTAAAATGGTCCTGGTTGCTCAATGAATAGTTTTGTTTCAGTTCCTGAAAACTCATAACATTCCCATCTTTTATTACTGTACATAATGCTGTTACACCAATTGGAATCTATTGTTTGAATCTCTGGTCAAGAGTGCCAGGGATAAAATTTCTGTCATAGGCTATCCATCGAAGTAATCTGAGCTCCTTCTCTAATCCATATTTCCGTACCAATTTAAACCAAAATTCTAATGTAAATCGAGTAATAGTATCTACCTGGTCAAGTAAATCCTTTGCTACATCTCTGTCCCCAATAAGGCTCTGAATTTCTCTTCCTTGTACATATCTCTCTAAATTTTTCCATTTTGCTTCATAATCCTTGGCACACCAATAGATTATTGGTCTAATTTGTGCTGCATTGAAATATTCCCTAAGGTTTGGCAACGCCATACCCCCTTTATGTTTCCCAATCTGTAATATCTCAAATCGGACTCTTGGCCTTTGACCATTCCATATAAATCTTGAAATAACTTTATCCCAGGTTCTAAATTGTTTCTCAGGAATTTCAATTGGTAATGACTGAAATAAGTAGAGGAGTCGTGGGAGTATATTCATTTTGATGGTATCTATTCGTGAACTGAAGTCCAGTGGGAGGACAGCCCACCTCTCAATATCATTCCTAATGTCCTGATCCACTTTGATATAGTTGGCTTTATATAATTTCTCAGTTCCTCGTGTTAATGTAACGCCGAGATAAGTCATTTTTTTAGAACTCCAATTCAAGTTATATTTATGCCGTATAGTTTCGGATGGGTAATAATTAATTGTTAAAATCTGTGTTTTTGCTAAATTTAATTTGTATCCAGAGTAGAAGCCGAATACCTCAAGTTGATTGGTTAATATAGGGAGGCATGTGTCAGGGTCCTCTAAATAACAGATCACATCATCCGCAAAGAGCCCAATGATGTGTTCTTCATTTCCAACCTTTATCCCTTTAAGGTCTCTATTCTGCCTAATTGCTTGTGCAAGGGGTTCTATAAAAATTGCGAATAACGTTGGGGAAAGACAACATCCCTGCCTGGTGGACCGTTCTAATACTATACTATCAGTCAGACTGCCATTTATTTTTATCCTTGCCGTCGGATTTTGGTAAAGAGTTTTAATACATCGAATGGCCTTATCATTTAGTCCAAATTTCTCAAGTACCTGATACAGAAATGCCCAGTTTACACTGTCAAATGCCTTTTCTGCATCAAGACTTATTAAGACTGCACTAATATTTTTGTCTTTGACATGTTCAATGATGTGTAGGGTTCTTCTTATGTTATCTTGGGTTTGGCGCCCTTTAATAAATCCTGTCTGGTCTTCATCTATAATGTCATTCATGAAATGTTCATATCTTTTTGCAATAATTGAGGTGTAGAGTTTATAATCTATGTTTAATACTGATATGGGTCTGTAACCAGAGCAGGTCTCACTGTTCTTCCCCTTAGGAATCACTGATATAACAGCTTCCTTCCAGGATGGTGGGAGTTCACCATGTTCAAGTGTATAATTGAAAGAGGACTCGAGTAGTGGTATAAGTTGTTCACTGAATGTTTTATACCACTCAGTTGGTAGGCCGTCACTGCCAGGGGACTTATTTGTTTTTAGTCTGCTCATGGCTTTCTTGATTTCTGTTCTTGTAATGGGTGAAGTCAAAAGGTCATTCTGATCCTCCCCAATTGATGGTAAGTCCAGTGTCTCTAGAAAAGCTCTCATTTGGTCAATGTTAGCAGACGGGGGCTGGCTATACAAACTCTCATAGTAGTTCCTAAAGATAATTTCAATCTCTTTTGGTTCATAGGCCATCTGATTTGTTAGGGTATCCCTTATCTTATGAATTGACCTATCCACCTGTTGTTTTTTCAGTCTTTTTGCTAACAATTTGGTTGCTCTAGGCCCCACCTCACAGTAGGATTGTTTTAGAAATCTTGTTTTCTTTTCTATCTCTGTGGTTAATAATTTATCTATATTATCCCTGATCTCTTTAATTTTTGGTAGTAGTGTGGAGTCTCGTGTAGATTTATGTTGTTGTTCAATTTCCTGCAGTTTTTCCTTTTCCCTCTTAAAGGCTTCTTCTCTAGCTTTTTTGATAGATGCTGTCCTGGCAATAAGCTTCCCTCTCATGACTGCTTTGAGAGCGTCCCACAAAATAGCGGGGTTAACCTCTCCATTATCATTTTCATTTTTATATGTTATAATCTCTTGTTTGATCTCCTCGACAATTGATTTATTATTTAATAATCCTACATTTAATCTCCATAATGTTTTTTTCTCCTGTGATTTTAATTTTACTTTGAGATAAATTGAACAGTGATCTGATACGTCCGCTCCTTCAATTTCACATTCTCCTACTCTGTATAGATCTTTTTTATTCATGAAAAAATAATCAATTCTAGCATAGCTTTTGTTAGGTGCTGAAAAATGTGTATAGTCCCTTTTAGAGGGGTGCAGTTCTCTCCAAATATCCACTATACCAAATTCTTTAAATATTGTCTTGATCATTTTTGAAACATGGTTGGCATTTTTCTTGTTGTTTGTTGTATCTAGCTTACTATTCATCACGATATTAAAGTCACCCCCACAAATTAATATTCCTTCCATTTCCAAAATAATGTTATCAAACAGGTTTTTAAAGAAATGTTTTTCACTGTTTGGTGGGGCATAAACATTGACCAATGTCACTTCTTCGTTTTCCAGTTTTCCTTTCACAATAATATATCTGCCCTCCTTATCACTAATTTCTTTAGAACATTCAAATTTCACAGAGTTAGGGATGAGAATGGCCACGCCTCTTCTACAACCATGTTGAAATGAACTATAGAATGTATTTGTATAGCCAAACCTCTTAAGCTTCTCATTTTCCTGCCTAGACAAATGTGTCTCCTGTAAGTATATAATCTGTGCTTTGTCTTTCCTTAATTTGGTCATTACTTTCCGACGTTTAACTGGGTTATTCAGACCATTCACATTCAACGACAATATCTTAATATTATGCTCTATCATTTCTATTTATGGAGTCATGTTGCAATCCAAACCCAAACATAAAAAAAATAACATACATAAAAAAAATATATGAACTTATGAACGTCAACTGAACACAGAACTTTGTGACTTCAAAAGCAAAGGATGTACTCTGCCATCCCTTGAGTTCCCTGTTGGTGGGAGGAGGGTAACATACCTCATTACTGAGGGGGCCCTCCCTAGTAGTGGGAAAAAATCCACAAACTGGTATTCCACTTATACTAGAAGTGTCCAACATTCAGCGCATACAACACTCCCTCCATCGGTTTCACAAACTTATTGAATTAAGTCATAAGACTTTTAGAATATGTGGCCCAGAGTTCGCATTTTTCTTCAAGTAATGTAGACCATAACAAAATTAAATAAAAGAAAGAAAAACAACAGCTAGTTGTTATCTTTATCCTTGTACTGAAATTATTAAGAGGCACAATCTTAAAATGTCTATTGTGTTAATAAGGGCTGTAGAGCCCAGTTCAAGCTGAAAGTAATGTTTGAGTTTAATTGGTAATAATAATAATAATAATAATAATAATAATAATAATAATATTCGTAATAACTTAAATTATACCTTTATCTCAATAGGTGCCTCTTTCAAAACAAGATGTATTCCCAGACTCTGTCATATAGGAATCTTAGTTCGATTCTGTCATGTTTATAATTGTTTGAACCACACTTATCTCTTTAGTCTCTCTGTTCTAACTTTGTGGGCTTCGCATGTACTCCGTGAGCCTCTCTCTCTCTCTCGCACGCTGCGCTGCACCGCCAGTTGCGTTGGATCGTTTCCATGGCAACAGCTCGTTCAGACGCTCCTCTATGATCCTCCCGGTGTTCCTCCTCGCTGTCACCGTCACCTTGACTCCACGTTGATTCAGATCCCGGACTGCATCTTCTGCACTCTCATAGATCCGCAGTCCGGAGTCCCAGTGCACTCGTATCTTCGTGTAGGGCGTCTGGTACCGGATCCCCTTCTCCTTCAGTGCTGCTTTAACTGGCCCGTATGCCTTGCGTCTTTCCATGATGTCCGCTGCGTAGTCGTTGTCAAAGTAAAGTCGTTTGCCGTCAAGTTCAATTCTCTGCTGCCAGGCTTTCTGAATGATCAGCTCTTTAATGTGAAACTGTAGAAAGTTGAGTGGCGGTCGCCGCCGGTTTCGGGACCGGAGCCCTGTGAGCCCGCTGAATCTGGAGCTCAGCTCCCTCGGGTAGTGCGAGGTGACTTTTAAACAACTCACTCACAAACTCAGCAACTGATCTCCCCTCTTTATCTTCAGGTACTCCATAAATACGGAGGTTATTTCTCCAGATCCACTAGTTTGTTCTGTTTCACCACCGACAGCAGCGCGTCTTTCATCTCCAGGCAGGCTGATTCCAGGTCTGCGCCTCCGCAATGTTAGCATTCTGACTCTGTAGCTCACGCATAACTCCGTCTTTAAACTCTGTCAAATCTTCTTTCATAGTTTTCTTGACGTCGATTTTGAATTCACCAAGGTCCAGTCTCATATCTTGTTTAAAGTCTTTCAGCTCTTTGGAGAGTACTGCTGTCAGGCCCTGTAGTAGCGCATTGTGGCTAGCTGTTGTGTTAGCTTCTTCTGCCGTTGCCTCTTCGTCGTCATTCTGGTCAGCGAACTCGGCCACACAGTTTTCTTGTGTTTTATTCATTTTTTTGTCAGTCTTATGCCTCCTCTGCGATTTCCCTCCTTTCATCCTTGAGAATGGTTTTAATGCTATTTTATATTGATAGAAGGTACTTTTAGAAACCGACTTTGAGGAGCTCACCACTACACGTCCATCTTGTTGTAGCGCCACCGGAAGTCCCCCTAACTAAGTAGTTTTGTTGCCTAAACCTAACTAAGTAGTTTTGTTGCCTAATCCTAACTAAGTAGTTTTTGTTGCCTAAACCTAACTAAGTAGTTTTGTTGCCTAAACCTAACTAAGTAGTTTTGTTGCCTAAACCTAACTAAGTAGTTTTGTTGCTTAAACCTAAGTAGTTTTGTTGCCTAAACCTAACTAAGTAGTTTTTGTTGCCTAAACCTAACTAAGTAGTTTTGTTGCCTAAACCTAACTAAGTAGTTTTGTTGCTTAAACCTAAGTAGTTTTGTTGCCTAAACCTAACTAAGTAGTTTTGTTGCCTAATCCTAACTAAGTAGTTTTGTTGCCTAAACCTAACTAAGTAGTTTTGTTGCCTAAACCTAACTAAGTAGTTTTGTTGCTTAAACCTAAGTAGTTTTGTTGCCTAATCCTAACTAAGTAGTTTTGTTGCCTAAACCTAACTAAGTAGTTTTGTTGCCTAAACCTAACTAAGTAGTTTTGTTGCTTAAACCTAAGTAGTTTTGTTGCCTAAACCTAACTAAGTAGTTTTGTTGCCTAATCCTAACTAAGTAGTTTTGTTGCCTAAACCTAACTAAGTAGTTTTGTTGAAACGTGACGGGAGGTGAGCTCCGGAAACACACGTCTAATAAGCTGTTGAATGTTATACAGCCCGCAGGTCATGAGGCCAGATGCTCCACATGCCGCCTCATGTTTGACGTTCATATCAGATACAGTATTTATGGATCTGGTTGTTTCACCACCAGCAGGTCCTGGTGCTCCTGCAGCAGCACGCCTCCTGTCTATATCCAGACTGGTGTGTCACCTGGTGGTGGGAGCTCCTTACCTGATGTCCACCGTCGTCCTGGGACTCGTATACAGAGATATACACTCTAACAGGTAAAAAAAAAAAATATATATATATATATACATTTATTTTATAATTTTTTTATAAAATTTTTTAAAAAATAAATATATAAAAATAAATATAGATAAAAATAAATATATATATAATTATATATATATATATTTATTTTTCATTTTTTTATTAAATCAAAAAATATAAAAAAATAAAATTAAGTATTTATACGTACAGTATATATATTTTTATATATATATTTTTATATATATTTTTTAATTTTTTTCACATCCACAGGAAAGACACCAGACGTCACCATGGAGACGCCACAGCGTAGTGAAAGCGGCAGGGATTGGATAAGCAGTATGTTGATGTCACCGCTGTGTGTTACAGTATAATTATTAAAATGAAGGGATTTAACTATGATGTCATCCAATTGTTCAATATTTTAATTTGTTGTATGGTTTAGTCCAGGGGTCAGCAACCTGCGCCTCTTCAGCTCCTCTCCAGTGGCTCCCTGTGGATCTATAAAAGACATTAGTGGAAATGAATAACTGTTTTTTCGTTTACATTTTCATTTTTATTTATCATTGTTGTAGGTCTATGGTACGACGGTACGACGGTACGACGGTACGACGGTACGACGGAGTATTAGGGCCACATTGAGGAAAAAATATAAATCTGAGATTTAGAGAAAAAAAGTCGTAATATTACGAGAATAAAGTCATGATATTATAAAGTAGTAATTTTAAAAATGTAATAGATATCTCCATGAAACATCCCTCATTCATTAGTTACTGTTCTGTGTCGGTGCCTTAATGCAGGTTGTTTCACTTTAATCTGTGGATGACAGTTAATATATGACTGCAGGGGAAGAACATGATGGTGAGATGTGAAACTGTAAATAAATGGAAGTGATCCAACGTTACACAGCGAACTGGACATTGGTTTGTTTTTAGAGCACGCGTCCAAACAAGTTCTCCCGTCCGCCCCTCAGTGGCTTATAGATGTTGGTATTTGTTTGTTAAAAGGCTAACTGTCAGGCTAAGAGTTCCTGTAACACTGACCCGACGGGAAAGCAATGATTTTACCTCTGATGTCGTATTATTTGACTTTACCAACCACTAACAGTCCAAAGATTAAAGTTTATAGAAAATCAACTACATATATATACTTCAGTAGTCTGGCTTATGACAAATAGGTCATAATATAATATAATACATTATATAAACCATGTAGCTGTAGTTTCCCTCCTGACCTCCAGGTGGAGACTTTCTGTCACTTTAAACTGAAAAACCAGACCGGAAGTACTTGTAACCGGAAGTGTGGTTGTCGGGCTGATGGCGGGAGAGTTGTTGTTGTTAGCTGAAGATCTTTGATCCGTTTGGAGCTCGAGCTGCAGGTGAACCAGCAAACAACTCAGGTAAACACTAACAAGCTTCCTCTGAGCCGGAAGTCCAAGAGGAGAAGAAGAGAAGAAGAATATGAACCGAGTTAAACCTGAAAACAGAGAGTTAGCTCCATGCTAACAAGCTAACAGAGAGTTAGCTCCATGCTAACAAGCTAACAGCTAGTTAGCTCCATGCTAACAAGCTAACAGCTAGTTAGCTCCATGCTAACAAGCTAACAGCTAGTTAGCTCCATGCTAACAAGCTAACAGCTAGTTAGCTCCATGCTAACAAGCTAACAGAGAGTTAGCTCCATGCTAAAAGGCTAACAGAGAGTTAGCTCCATGCTAACAAGCTAACAGCTAGTTAGCTCCATGCTAACTAGCTAACAGCTAGTTAGCTCCATGCTAACAAGCTAACAGCTAGTTAGCTCCATGCTAACAAGCTAACAGAGAGTTAGCTCCATGCTAACAAGCTAACAGCTAGTTAGCTCCATGCTAACAAGCTAACAGCTAGTTAGCTCCATGCTAACAAGCTAACAGCTAGTTAGCTCCATGCTAACAAGCTAACAGCTAGTTAGCTCCATGCTAACAAGCTAACAGAGAGTTAGCTCCATGCTAAAAGGCTAACAGAGAGTTAGCTCCATGCTAACAAGCTAACAGCTAGTTAGCTCCATGCTAACTAGCTAACAGCTAGTTAGCTCCATGCTAACAAGCTAACAGCTAGTTAGCTCCATGCTAACAAGCTAACAGCTAGTTAGCCTGTTAGCTTCTGCTGCTGTGTGGCTCACTGCTAGCGTTAGCATTAGCTCTCTCTAATGTGTGCTCCTGTTCTCTGATTGAACAGACCAGGACCAGGACCAGCACCAGGACCAGCACCAGCACCAGGACCAGCACCAGCACCAGCACCAGCACCAGGACCAGCACCAGCACCAGCACCAGCACCAGGACCAGCACCAGGAGCAGCACCAGGAGCCCGGTTCAGAAAGCAGCTTTAACAAACTCTGAGATGGAAAAGGTTTCGGCTCCAGAACAGCTGATCAGAGTTTGTTCCATCAAATGTGAGGATGAAAACAGCCTTCATCATCAATGGAGCTCCGATACTACGATTCACCATGGCAACAGGTAACCAAGAGACACAGCCTCCATCTGGATCCACGTAGAGATGGTAATGCACGGATACGCTGACTGTGTGATAGACTGTAGTCTACATTACATTACATAGATTTAGTCAGCTTTAATGTGACTGTATTAGACTGTAGTCTACATTACATTACATAGATTTATTCAGCTTTAATGTGACTGTATTAGACTGTAGTCTACATTACATTAAATAGAGTTATTCAGCTTTAATGTGACTGTATTAGACTGTAGTCTACAGTACATTAAATAGTTATTCAGCTTTAGTGTGACTGTATTAGACTGTAGTCTACATTACATTACATAGATTTATTCAGCTTTAATGTGACTGTATTAGACTGTAGTCTACATTACATTAAATAGAGTTATTCAGCTTTAATGTGACTGTATTAGACTGTAGTCTACAGTACATTAAATAGAGTTATTCAGCTTTAGTGTGACTGTATTAGACTGTAGTCTACATTACATTAAATAGAGTTATTCAGCTTTAATGTGACTGTATTAGACTGTAGTCTACATTACATTAAATAGAGTTATTCAGCTTTAATGTGACTGTATTAGACTGTAGTCTACATTACATTAAATAGAGTTATTCAGCTTTAATGTGACAGTATTAGACTGTAGTCTACATTAAATAGGTTTATTCAGCTTTAATGTGACTGTATTAGACTGTAGTCTACATTACATTACATAGAGTTATTCAGCTTTAATGTGACTGTATTAGACTGTAGTCTACATTACATTACATAGTTATTCAGCTTTAATGTGACTGTATTAGACTGTAGTCTACATTACATTACATAGTTATTCAGCTTTAATGTGACTGTATTAGACTGTAGTCTACATTACATTAAATAGAGTTATTCAGCTTTAGTGTGACTGTATTAGACTGTAGTCTACAGTACATTACATAGTTATTCAGCTTTAATGTGACTGTATTAGACTGTAGTCTACATTACATTACATAGTTATTCAGCTTTAATGTGACTGTATTAGACTGTAGTCTACATTACATTAAATAGAGTTATTCAGCTTTAGTGTGACTGTATTAGACTGTAGTCTACAGTACATTACATAGTTATTCAGCTTTAGTGTGACTGTATTAGACTAGTCTACAGTACATTAAATAGAGTTATTCAGCTTTAGTGTGACTGTATTAGACTGTAGTCTACATTACATTACATAGTTATTCAGCTTTAATGTGACTGTATTAGACTGTAGTCTACATTACATTAAATAGTTATTCAGCTTTAATGTGACTGTATTAGACTGTAGTCTACATTACATTAAATAGAGTTATTCAGCTTTAGTGTGACTGTATTAGACTGTAGTCTACAGTACATTACATAGAGTTATTCAGCTTTAGTGTGACTATTAGACTGTAGTCTACAGTACATTAAATAGAGTTATTCAGCTTTAGTGTGACTGTATTAGACTGTAGTCTACAGTACATTAAATAGATTTATTCAGCTTTAATGTGACTGTATTAGACTGTAGTCTACAGTACATTAAATAGATTTATTCAGCTTTAATGTGACTGTATTAGACTGAAGTCTACATTACATTAAATAGAGTTATTCAGCTTTAATGTGACTGTATTAGACTTTAGTCTACATTACATTAAGCTGCTCTAACAGACTGACAGCTGTCTGTGTTCACAGTCACAGTGTTATAAAGAAGAAGGACATGCAGAGGTTTGGTTCTGAGCTGAGAGACACTTGATGCTGTGTGATATCTGAATGTTCAAAGAAATGACTGACGGCACATAAAAGAGTCACTTTAGACAGTCCAGAGTAACAAACTGATATCTGACACACAGTAAACCTTCCATACGGACTGAACCAATGAGGAAATAAAACACTCATCACACTTTCTGAAACAGAGACCAGGACCAGGACCTGGACCAGGACCAGGAGCACTACAAGAGCGAGCCGGAGGAGGAGCAGCAGAACCCGGACCAGCGGAGCAACAAGGTCCCCAGAAGACCAGCAGCAGGCTCGTCCTCCGATCCCACCGATGTTCAGGTCAGTGTTCATGACTTCATGACTTCATGGCTTCATAACGACACCAAGAAGAGGAGAAAACAGCTCCAACTGTTCATCAATATCTACTGAGGTGGCAGCTGGGGGGGGGGGAATGGATCTATCTGCTTCATCTGAGTCTATGCAGAGGTAGAAGGAAGTTACCGCTTTTATTGTGGTAGTCTGAGTAACGTGACGTCATATCCGTTCCGTATCCGTCAACCAAAACAAACCTCAGAGAGTCTAAAATGTTGGAGGGTCGTCGTGGATACGACCTGCACCCTCCCATGTTAAATCCAGCGTGGTAAACACTACACATCCAGTAAAGGATGGAAACACTTTGGGTTTCACACATTGACAGGAAAAGCAGAGCTAGACAGAGCAGAGCTAAAGCTGCATGCTAACTCTGTCACGGACAGGAAACGTTATCGTATCTGAAAAATTTCCGAAAATAATCGAAAAATGTCAAAAAAAAAGATGTCCAAAACAAGTCTGAAAAACATTCTGAAAAAATGTCCAAAAAATGTTGAAAGAATTCAGAACAAAAGTCAAAAATTGTCCAAAAAATTTATTTTAAAAAAATAGTCTGAGAAAACTTCGAAAAAATGTGGAAAGATTTCAGAAAAAACAGTCAGAAAAATGTCCGACAAATGTCCCGAAAATATCCAAAAAATGTCCGATGTTGAGCCCTGCATGACGCAATTTTTTTTTTGCCTAAAATGTCTCTTTTGATAGTAAAGCTTTCTGACCCCTGGGCTAAACAAACACATAGCTAATGTTAGCTAGCGTTAGCCAGCGCATCTGATTGGCTACGGATGATTTCCTGTTGAAAAAAATGCATTTGTGGGTCGTGCACGTCAGGAATCTCATAAAACCCACACAGATGAACACAGTGAAGTTCACACATGACAGCAGTTTGTTTATAAATGTAACAACATCCAAATGTGTTTTTGATCAAATACTTTTAAGTACATATATTTGTGGATTTCTATTACATTTTTTTAAAACAAGACATATTTTTGTGTGTGTCAGAAATATATTTGTGAACCTTAGTTTTTTATGTGGATTGTTTTTTTTACATTTATATATAACGATAACTGTGTTTGTGTGCATTGAAAAATATTTTTGTGGAGAGAGTCATTTATATATAAATCACCAGATACATGTGTGACTCCTTCTGTGTGCATTCATTAATATTGAGACTGATCTGAGCCCATAAAAAGCAGCTAACAGAGAGAGAATAGCAGAAATCAGAATCAGGTTTACACATACAAGGAATTAGCCTTATTGTTTTTGGTGCATAACAATAAACAGAGAAATAAAAAAAACAGAAGCATGCACTGTGCTGGTAAAGCCAAGACACAACTATAGAATAGAAGAAATACAATAAGGACATCAAAATACTTCTATCTGTAATAACTATACATGAGTTTTAAAATGAAAGAGTTCAACAGTTTTGTGTATGAATCACAGTATGAATGCATACTTTTTTACTCGGCTATACAGGAAATGAGGTCTCTACCTCAATGTGTTTCTTGTTTGAATGAATGACTGACTTAGTGCGTGGTATGGGTTAATCTTCAACTATACTGGGTTTTACATTTCCCATAATGCAACTCCATAATGGGGATGTCGCCTGATAATTAATAAATTAACTGCATGATTGTCCATAGTTAATCTCAATTAATCACAAATTAATCTCACATTTTTTATTACTTCAAAATGCACCTTAAAGGGAGATTTGTCAAGTTTTTTAATAATAATGATAAATAATCGTGCAGCCCTAATGTATATTGATTGTATGTTTATAGATTGTATGTTTATTGATTGTATGTTTACTGATTATATGTTTATTAATTGCCCTTTTTTCACAAGACAAAGTGTCAACAATAGTCTTTCTGTATTGTTATTTTACAGGTGTTGAAGGAGTGCTCCATCCCGCTGACACGTGTCAGGATCAGCAGTGCGATGTTGGCTGCGATGGACGCCATTGGACGCTCAGCAGCTGTTCCAAAAGGCCAAAAGGTCATTTGCAGGTTCATTTTCTTTGTTAGTTAAGGCCTTATATATATTAAAGAGTCCTCTTCTTCCTGAAATACTCGAAATTAATATTAATTAGTATGCCGTACGTTAGCATGCGGGACAATTCATAATTGTGAGAATTAATAAATGTCAAGGGGGCGTCTGTGGTGACCAATCAAATGTCTACAGAGGGACCACGGTTGGTTGTCACAGGTGGTAGTGCATTAGTCAGACTGGAACATTGTGGGTTATGTTCCACTGACATGTTTTAATGTTCTTTATGGTTCTAGATAGGTCGCTCCACCATGGCATCTCACTGACTCTCTCTCTCTCTCTCTCTCTCTCTCTGTCTCTGTCTCTGTCTCTGTCTCTGTCTCTCTCTCTCTCTCTGTCTCTGTCTCTGTGTCTCTCTCTCTGTCTGTTGCTATAGAAAAGGAGAGGAAGAAAGGGACTGATACATCTGAGAGTTCACACTGGAGAGAAACCCTACAGCTGTGATGAATGTGGAGCAGCTTTCACTACATCAGGTGAGCTGAAAAGACATCAACGCATGCACACTGGAGAGAAACCCTTCAGCTGTGATGACTGTGGAGCAGCTTTCACTAGATCGGGTAGCCTGAAAATACATCAACGCATTCACACTGGAGAGAAACCCTACAGCTGTGATGAATGTGGAGCAGCTTTCACTACATCAGATTACCTGAAAAGACATCAACGCATTCACACTGGAGAGAAACCCTACAGCTGTGATGAATGTGGAGGAGCTTTCAGAACATCAGGTACCCTGAAAATACATCAACGCATTCACACTGGAGAGAAACCCTACAGCTGTGATGAATGTGGAGCAGCTTTCACAGCATCAGATCACCTGAAACTCCACCAACGCATTCACACTGGAGAGAAACCGTACTCGTGTGATCAATGTGGTAAAACCTTTTCTCGGCATAGTTCCCTTAAAATCCACCAACGCAGTCACACTGGAGAGAAACCCTACAGCTGTGATGAATGTGGAGGAGCTTTCACAACATCAGGTACCCTGAAAATACATCAAATCATTCACACTGGAGAGAAACCCTACAGCTGTGATGAATGTGGAGCAGCTTTCAGAACATCAGGTCACCTGAAAACACATCAACGCGTTCACACTGGAGAGAAACCGTACTCGTGTGATCAATGTGGTAAAACCTTTTCTCGGCATAGTTCCCTTAAAATCCACCAACGCAGTCACACCGGAGAGAAACCCTACATCTGTGATGAATGTGGAGGAGCTTTCACAACATCAGGTACCCTGAAAATACATCAAATCATTCACACTGGAGAGAAACCCTACAGCTGTGATGAATGTGGAGCAGCTTTCACAGCATCAGATCACCTGAAACGCCACCAACGCATTCACACTGGAGAGAAACCGTACTCGTGTGACCAATGTGGTAAAACGTTTTCTCTTGATAGTTCCCTTAAAGTCCACCAACGCATTCACACTGGAGAGAAACCCTACAGCTGTGATGAATGTGGAGCAGCTTTCACTCAATCAGGTCACCTGAAAATACATCAAAGCATTCACACGGGAGAGAAACCCTACAGCTGTGATGAATGTGGAGGAGTTTTCACAACATCAGGTACCCTGAAAATACATCAACGCATTCACACGGGAGAGAAACCCTACAGCTGTGATGAATGTGGAGCAGTTTTCACCAGATCAGGTCACCTGAAAATACATCAACGCATTCACACGGGAGAGAAACCCTACAGCTGTGATGAATGTGGAGCAGTTTTCACCAGATCAGGTACCCTGAAAATACATCAACGCATTCACACTGGAGAGAAACCCTGCAGCTGTGATGAATGTGGAGCAGTTTTCACTCAATCAGGTCACCTGAAAATACATCAAAGCATTCACACGGGAGAGAAACCCTACAGCTGTGATGAATGTGGAGGAGCTTTCACAACATCAGGTACCCTGAAAATACATCAACGCATTCACACGGGAGAGAAACCCTACAGCTGTGATGAATGTGGAGCAGCTTTCACTGAGTCAGGTTACCTGAAAATACATCAACGCATTCACACTGGAGAGAAACCCTACAGCTGTGATGAATGTGGAGCAGCTTTCACCAGATCAGATACCCTGAAAAGACATCAACGCATTCACACTGGAGAGAAACCGTACTGGTGTGACCAATGTGGTAAAATGTTTTCTCTTGATAGTTCCCTTAAAGTCCACCAACGCATTCACACTGGAGAGAAACCCTACAGCTGTGATGAATGTGGAGCAGCTTTCACTCAATCAGGTCACCTGAAAATACATCAAAGCATTCACACGGGAGAGAAACCCTACAGCTGTGATGAATGTGGAGGAGTTTTCACAACATCAGGTACCCTGAAAATACATCAACGCATTCACACGGGAGAGAAACCCTACAGCTGTGATGAATGTGGAGCAGTTTTCACCAGATCAGGTCACCTGAAAATACATCAACGCATTCACACGGGAGAGAAACCCTACAGCTGTGATGAATGTGGAGCAGTTTTCACCAGATCAGGTACCCTGAAAATACATCAACGCATTCACACTGGAGAGAAACCCTGCAGCTGTGATGAATGTGGAGCAGTTTTCACTCAATCAGGTCACCTGAAAATACATCAAAGCATTCACACGGGAGAGAAACCCTACAGCTGTGATGAATGTGGAGGAGCTTTCACAACATCAGGTACCCTGAAAATACATCAACGCATTCACACGGGAGAGAAACCCTACAGCTGTGATGAATGTGGAGCAGCTTTCACTGAGTCAGGTTACCTGAAAATACATCAACGCATTCACACTGGAGAGAAACCCTACAGCTGTGATGAATGTGGAGCAGCTTTCACCAGATCAGATACCCTGAAAAGACATCAACGCATTCACACTGGAGAGAAACCGTACTGGTGTGACCAATGTGGTAAAACGTTTTCTCGGGGTAGTTACCTTAAATCCCACCAGCACATTCACACTGCATCGTTGTGAACATGTTTCAGAGCCTAGCTAGCTGTCTCCTCCGGCCTCCTCCCCATGCCCTGATAGCTGTGTTGTTATATTCTGAGCTTCTCTCCACATTGAAGTCTGACCAACAGTAACTTCATGTTCTAAACAGCATGTGTGTTGTCGTGGCTACGACTACATACTTTCTTCCTTTTATATATTTAATTCTTTACCATCCATTAATCTGCTGAGTATTTTCTGGATGAATTGTTTGGTAAAGACCAGAAACTGTTGACTGTAATCGACCCCCCGGGCCTGTGACCCGTAGACCCGTTCGATAATCCATCCACGAGTCGACAGCTGGAGAAAAATCAAGGAGGACATTCACATCCGACACCAGAGACCATCTATGAACAGAGACAGGGGTTACCATCTCCCCCACCGAATACAACCACTGTTATCATGTGACTGCTGGACTAGCGTCATGTGATGAGAAGATCCCTTTTCTCCCACAGGCCGCTAAAGACTCTGATCTTTACTAAAATGTAGTTTGGATTTGTCCAAAGACAATTAATGTAGTGTATTATTATATGTGTGTGTTTGCCTTAGTTAGACTTTTATTCCACTGCCTTTAAGCCAGGAAGTGTTCCATTAAAACAGTTCCACCATCTTTGATAACACCAACGTCATGTTTAGTGCCATTCTGCATGTTTCCTTATCAAAAATACAAAATTAGAAATCATCTAACTATTGAATTGTAACAATCTTAAAAGAATGAGCTTTCAGGAGCTGAAGACTGACTCTGCGTCCTCCATGATTGTGCCAGGATACATGTTCTGCGCGGGCAGACCGACACGTTAAAATGACCTCTTATCTGAGAAACCACGCGGCTGTGTTCCTGCTCTTTGCCTTTCTGTTCTAGTCTGAAGATGTGATTCGGAACAACAAGAGGTGAAACCTCAGAATCTAGCACTAAAAACCAAGATGGAGGCCGCCCAAAACCAAAATGTCGTCTGCCAAAAAACAAAATGGCGACGGCCAAAAAACCAAGATGGAGATGACCGAAAACCAAGATGGCGGCTGTTGAAAACCAAGATGGCGACTGTTGAAAACCAAGATGGCGACGGCCAAAAACCAAGATGGCGGCTGTTGAAAACCAAGATGGCGACGGCCAAAAACCAAGATGGAGACGACTAAAAACCAAGATGGCGACGGCCAAAAACCAAGATGGCGACTGTTGAAAACCAAGATGGCCACGGCCAAAAACCAAGATGGAGACGACTAAAAACCAAGATGGCGACGGCCAAAAACCAAGATGGCGACGGCCAAAAACCAAGATGGCGACGGCCAAAAACCAAGATGGCGACGGCCAAAAACCAAGATGGGGACAACTAAAAACCAAGATGGCGACGGCCAAAAACCAAGATGGCGACTATTGAAAACCAAGATGGCGACGGCCAAAAACCAAGATGGCGACTGTTGAAAACCAAGATGGCGACGGCCAAAAACCAAGATGGAGACGACTAAAAACCAAGATGGCGACGTACTATTCATGTGTTTAATTAGTAAAAGCCGTGGATTCAATAAAACGATGAATTAAAGGAGCTTATAGTAAAAATCTTGACCAAATGTAAAAAAGAAAAATAGACAAATTAACCCTAAAATCTTTTTTAATGTCAAATTACACGTTAACGCGACTTTATTAAAACAGCTGATGGGAAACACCAGGATACATTTTCCTCAGAGTAAAACTCCCTCCTTTGTGCAAAGGAACTGATTCTGTTGTTCTGGAAAGGGAAAGACGGGCCAACATTTAAATCCTGGATAACAACACTGACTGATCCCCTCCACCTAGAAAGAATCCGATACACCCTTAATGACAGACTGGAGGTATTTGAAAAGATTTGGAGACCGATGATCTCCTCTATAGGAGGGACAGACAATTAAGACGCAATAGACACATAGTCTTTAGTACCCGAGGTAGCACTGCTCAGGGATGGGAGGGTTACAGCTGTTTATGTATATACTGTATGTCGCCAATGTCTCCCTGATTTGTTTGCCTTAGGGTGTCTGTGCTTTTTGTTTTGTATTTGCTTGTCTCCATGTTGTTTGCCCTTAGTTTCTAGTTTTGTCTGTTTTTGTTGATGTATATAAAAAATGAGGCATGATAAACACCCCACAGTTTGTATCACTGACATGCACATGCTTCTTAATAAAAAATATTTGAAACAAGTTTTGATTTTATTCTCGTAATATAACAACTTTTTCTCTCAAAGTTAAGATTTTATTCTCATAACATTACGGCTTTTTCACGTAAAGTTATGACTTTATTGTGTAAATCTCAGATGTGTTTTCCCTCAATGTGGCCCTAATACTCCGTAGTACATTGTCTCTTTGGCCCTCACTGCATTAGACTGATATACTATATACTTAGACTATAAACTGTTACCTTCATCACAATGATCACATGTTTTGCGGCTCCAGACAGATCATTATTATTATTTATTTTTGTGCCTAAAATGGCTCTTTTGATAGTAAAGGTTGCTGACTCCTGCTCTAGGGGACATATTTAACAAAACAAGGAGACTAAGATCACTTCTGGTCCTCGACTCTGATCCGTCCTGGTGGGTCTTCATGTGTCTCGTCACATTGTGTCACAGACAGAGCACTTGTAGGGTTTCTCCCCATCATGGACCCTCGTTTGAGTCAACAGGACCGACTTGCAGGAGAACCGTTCAGTTTCTCTTTGCTGCGGTATCTCGCGTATCGCTGCAGATTTCACACACTAAGTCCGTTTCTGGGACTCCACACGTGTCGGTATACGACCTGTGAACCCAGTTTTTGACACAAAAATAATCACATTTGTGCGGCCTCTGCTCTGCACGGACCCACTTGTGATTCCTCAGCGAAGACATTTGAGCGGACGTTGTGCCGGGCGACGTGTCCGTTGAGGCCGGCGATGGAGAGGAAAGACTTTCCGCAGATGTTACAGCTGTGTGTCTTCTGGTGACTCTGAAGATGAGCCCTCAGATCGTCCGCAGACTCTAAATGTTCTCCGCATAGTCCACAAAGCCTCTCCGGATCGTCCACGTGACTCCAGGAGTGTTTGATCAACATGCTGGTCGACGCGTGCAGAGCTCGGCACACTTCACAGAACATCATTTGGACTCCTGAATGTCTCCTCCTCCTCCTCCTCCTCCTCCCTCCTCCTTTACGCTGTGATGTCGAGCTGCTGGATAGAACAGAGTTACGTTGTCAATATGCTGCCCTCTGCTGGCAGAGAGCGGCGACTACAGAAGCATGTTGTGGAAGACCAAACGTGGATCATGACATCATTCGATCTGCATTCGCTGTCTCTAGCAAGCCACACGTCTCTACTGCCGGTATGAACCCAAAATAAACAGATTGTTCTGTGATTTAATATCAATAAATAGATGATGCTGAAATAACTACATCATGATGCTGATCAGTAAAAAGTCTGAATTCATGCTCTGTCAGGTCTGTTGTCATGACGCTATCATCAGCCCCGTGAGTCGTTTGTATCGTCAGACCCGTGAGACGTTAGTATCGTCAGACTCGTGAGTCGTTAGTCTCGTGAGTCGTTAGTATCGTCAGACCCGTGAGTCGTTAGTATCGTCAGACCCGTGAGTCGTTAGTCTCGTGAGTCGTTAGTATCGTCAGACCCGTGAGTCGTTAGTCTCGTCAGACTCGTGAGTCGTTAGTCTCGTGAGTTGTTAGTATCGTCAGACCCGTGAGTCGTTAGTATCGTCAGACTCGTGAGTCGTTAGTCTCGTGAGTCGTTAGTATCGTCAGACTCGTGAGTCATGTGAGTCGTTAATGTCATTTACAGGTTATAACAGAATGATCGTCCATGCTTTTATTATTATTAATAATGTATTTATTATTATTCATATTTATATTATTATATTATATTTAAGAGTCCGC
>NC_133816.1:25546058-25655034 GCF_043250625.1 Sebastes fasciatus
TACTATTACCACACTGTAAAAATAGTATTTAGTAATTTTACTGTAATAGAGTATTTATTACAGTGTGGTATTAGTATTTTAATTGTAACAGAGTATTTTTACTATGTGGTATTGGTACTTTTACTTTTTATTTGAAATCCTACTGCAGTAAAAGTACAGCAATATTACCAGCAAATGCTTGAAAGTATTACAAATACTGCACTGTCCCAATTTAACAGTGCAATATGTTGCATCTGTGTAATATTGTGCAACACGTGGAGTTACCTGCTGTCTCCTGTTTGATGAGAGGCTGCAGCTTCTGGTCCTGCAGCAGCTCCATCTGAGGTTGCAGCAGCATCATGTCCTCCAGTTGTCTCCTCTGAGGCAGCATCATGTCCTCCAGTTGTCTCCTCTGAGGCAGCATCATGTCCTCCAGTTGTCTCCTCTGAGGCAGCATCATGTCCTCCAGTTGTCTCCTCTGAGGCAGCATCATGTCCTCAGACCTGCAGCCTCCTCCTCGTATCCGGTCACAGTTCTCTCCACCACCGCTAAGATCTCCTGAGCTGCTGCAGTCAGCTTCTCTACGACGACTCCTCTCAGCATCTCGGCTGTAGACACGACTAGAGCCATGTTGGTACTGTTCCCGTGTTGTTACTGTGTTGGTACCTGCAGGAAGAAACGCGCGGGATGTCTGGATCGGATGTTGTCACACTGTGACCCCGCTCTACTTCGCCTCTGATTGGCTGATACTCCCTGCCTTCATCAGGGTCAGCCAATCAGAGGCCGAGGAATGATACTCAGTGTTTCTATTCATATAGCAGCATAATAGAAGGTAGGAACAGTATAAGTACAATATTATTATAATAAAATAAAAAAAATAATAATAATATAGCATGACATGACATAATACAATATTATAATAATAATAATAATAATAATAATAATAATAATAATAATAATAATAATATAGGATAACATGACACAATATAGTAATATAATAATAATAATAATAATATAGCATAACATGACATAATACAGAATTATAATAATAATAATATAGTGTTTATATAATAACATGACACAATACAGTATAATAATAATAATATAGCATAACATGACATAATACAGTATAATAATAATAATAAACACATAGTATAATATTAAATCAATAATAAACCTGCAATTTATTGAATTGCCCGTCATAAATGTGTTTAATAAGGAAACTGATTAATAATTGAATTGATATTTCTGTTTTAATTTGCATCTTTATTTTTTTTGTTAATCTTTGTATTAATTCCCTTATTTATTTATTTACTTTTCTTTAAAAAAAATAAGTGCACATTTTTTAAAAATGTAATAAAAATACATACACGAATGAATAAAGGGGGAAATTAAACAGAAGAGTAAATAAATAAGGGAATTAATACAAATATATACATAAAGAAGCAAATCAAAACAGAAATATCAATTTATGTCGCATTTTTATAAATTAATTAATTAATGGCTAGATATATTTTTAATATTGTTTTTGCTACATTTAATGACACATTTATTTATTTATTATTCTTGATTTTAGCAGGTTCCATCCCACATAGTAGTATTGTTTCTATTCACTGATATTTATCTAGTTTACCTTTATACTTATACTTCCTGTTTTACTATCTATTTGTACATGTATATATATATAAAAATATATGTATATATATATATGTATACATACTAGTACTTGTACTGCAGTAAATACTACTATTTCACATATATATGTATGTGTATATATACACATACATATATACATATATATATATATGTGAAATTATATATATATATATATATATATATATATATAATTTCATGATGATGGTGATATATCAATTAGTCCAGGTCACACACACTCTCTTTGAGATACCACTCATTTATTGATTGAAGATGGTTTGTAAATCCTTGTGTGAATAGAGGTTACTAAAATACAGAGAATAAAATAGAAAACATGTGCAGGCATTAGTAACATGTAGTAATAATAAACAAACAGTATGGTATGAAATTCAATGCAAGCTAAACAGTTTAAACAGGAACAACAGGAGGAGAACAAAGCCTTCTGAACTATAAGGGAGCGTCAACAAACAGCAGCCTCAGGCTCTCATGCAGTTCAATGAGCAGAGTGCACACAGAGGGGGATAGGAGGAGTTGTGCGACGGTCCCTTAATGACGGCCGCGTGCCCGCTCACTGCGCTGCTCTCACACAACTTATCATTCATACTATTATAGAAACACGAGCATGAGCATTATAACATGATACAGGTGACTTTATAATTATTATAGCGATGCAGATACTGAACAATAGACAACTATAATAACTACTCACATTCTCATGTGAATAAAGAGAAAGGAGTCCAGAAGGTTTCAGCACTGATGCTGAGCTGAGTTGGAGGACAGATGAGGTTTGTGATTGGAATCACAGCACTCTCTGATCATGTGCAGACCATGCGCAGAGCCGCAGACCATTGGTCCGTGCATGTGAACAATGCATGGGCTGGTGAGGGGATGCTTTTGGGTTAAACTGCTGCACCTTCTGAACAGTGTGTGTGCGCGTGTGTGTGAAATTAGAAAAGCTGCACCTCATTTGATTTAGTTTGTCGTCGGACATCATTTGTAGCTGCACCACTCCACAACCCGGAACTACACTTTGTGCAGAAAATGTGCAGAGAGAGTTGTTGTGCATGAAGAAGAAGAAGAAGAAGAAGCTGCAGCCTCGGAGACGAAGTGAAGATGTTCTACTGGATGAAGAGGAGCAGCAGCGGCTCGGAGTCTCTCTCTGGTCTCAGTAACATGAACATGTCTAAAGCGGAGATCCTCAGAGGAATAGTGACTGAGAAGATGAGCACAGCAGCTCAGGAGATCTTAGCGGTGGTGGAGAGGACTGTGACCGGCTACGAGGAGGAGGCTGCGGGGCTGAGGAGGGAGGTCGAGCTGCAGAGGAGACAACTGGAGCTGCTGCTGCAACCGAGAGTCAAACTGGAGAGGAAAGGTCTGCAGATATCACACCGATATCACACCGATATCACACAGATAGTACACCGATATCACACAGATATCACACCGATATCACACCGATATCACACCGATATCACACAGATAGTACACCGATATCACACAGATATAACACCGATATCACACCGATATCACACAGATATCACACCGATATCACACAGATATATAGCACCGATATCACACAGATAGTACACCGATATCACACCGATATCACACAGATATCACACCGATATCACACAGATATCACACCGATATCACACAGATATCACACCGATAGTACACCGATATCACACAGATATCACACCGATATCACACAGATATAACACCGATATCACACAGATATATAGCACCGATATCACACCGATATCACACAGATATATAGCACCGATATCGCACCGTTATAGCACCGATATAGCACAGATATAGCACCGATATAGCACCGTTATAGCACCGATATAGCGCAGATATAGCGCCGATATAGCGCCGATAAGGCGCCGATATAGCGCCGATATCACGCCGATATAATGCTGATATAACACAGATATAACACCTGCAGGCACACATTATGTGCATTGTTGAACTCCATTTAAAAACCGTCTAGAGCAGGGGTCAGCACCCTTTACTATCTGAAGAAACATTTAGGCAAAACATGTGATCATTGTGATGAAGGTAACACAGTTTATAGTCTAAGTATATAGTATATAAGTCTAATGCAGTGAGGGCCAAAGAGACTATGTACTACGGAGTATTAGGGCCACATTGAGGGAAAAACATCTGAGATTTACACAATAAAGTCAGAATATTACAAGAAAAAAAGTCGTAATATAACAAGAATAAAGTCATAACTTTACAAGCATTTCTGAAAGTTACAAATAGTCCCTTTAACTTCATGATAAAAATAATTTATATTTATTTTAGACAGAGAAAGGTTAAGAAGCGCGTGGTAATTTGTAAATAATAGTAAAAATCCACAATTAAAACTCCGTACTATATTCATTCATGGAGCTCTCCAAGTCACTGCATGTTCTAGAACACTGTCCGGCACATATTTCAGAATAAAAGCCTTGAGTTAACAAATGAAGGGAAGCTTAGTTTGTTAAGCTTGTTTTCACATGTTGTTTCATGGGCTTCTTCTCTATCAAGCTGCGAACACGCGACTGCACCTTCATGTGTTTCCGGACACGTTCGGCTGTTCACATCTTCACTTTTAGAAAAATATATATATATATTTATATATATATATATTTATGTGTGTGTCTGACTTTGTTTTTCTTTTGATTGACAACATGAAGCCCTGATCCCAGACCTGGAGGACCAGGAGGTGGTGGTTCTGAGTGGTGAGGAAGAGGAGGAGGAGGAGCAGCAGCAGTCAGGTACGTCTTCACCTTTTAAACCTGTTTATACAATTAAATAAAAACAGTGTGGAGTTACTGTAAAAGTACTAAAACCACACTGCTGATGTTGGTGCTGAGCTGAGCCGGCTGAGTGTTGGTTAAACTGAACTCACCTGTGTTCAGGTGGTTAAACTAAACTCACCTGTGTTCAGGTGGTTAAACTGAACTCACCTGTGTTCAGGTGGTTTAACTGAACTCACCTGTGTTCAGGTGGTTTAACTGAACTCACCTGTGTTCAGGTGGTTAAACTGAACTCACCTGTGTTCAGGTGGTTTAACTGAACTCACCTGTGTTCAGGTGGTTAAAGTGAACTCACCTGTGTTCAGGTGGTTAAACTGAACTCACCGGTGTTCAGGTGGTTTAACTGAACTCACCTGTGTTCAGGTGGTTAAAGTGAACTCACCGGTGTTCAGGTGGTTAAAATGAACTCACCTGTGTTCAGGTGGTTTAACTGAACTCACCTGTGTTCAGGTGGTTAAAGTGAACTCACCTGTGTTCAGGTGTGGAGGACACCGGCAGTCTGGGCCTCCTGTGGTTCGATGACGAAGAGGAGGATGATGATGGCGGTGGTGGTGATGAAGAGCAGCAGCTGTCAGCGATGAGCTCCAGACAGAGACGAGAAGATCTGAAGGACCCGGATTATCAAATAACACCAAGGTGACGATACAGCATGCTAGTTAGCTTAGCATGCCGTTGGATGTGTTAGCATGCTAGTTAGCTTAGCATGCCGTTGGATGTGTTTGCATGCTAGTTAGCTTAGCATGCCGTTGGATGTGTTTGCATGCTAGTTAGCTTAGCATGCCGTTGGATGTGTTAGCATGCTAGTTAGCTTAGCATGCTGGTTATTTTAACATGTTTGCATGCTAGTTAGCTTAGCATGCCGTTGGATGTGTTAGCATGCTAGTTAGCTTAGCATGCCGTTGGATGTGTTAGCATGCTAGTTAGCTTAGCATGCCGTTGGATGTGTTTGCATGCTAGTTAGCTTAGCATGCTGGTTATTTTAACATGTTAGCATGCTAGTTAGCTTAGCATGCCGTTGGATGTGTTAGCATGCTAGTTAGCTTAGCATGCCGTTAGATGTGTTTGCATGCTGGATGACGGGTTGTTGCTCGGTGGGGTGAGGCGATAGCAACATGCTAGGTGTGAGCAGCCGCCTGTTGTTCGGTTATTAAGCTGCTGACGATCTTCATCCTGCAGGTTAATTTCCCCCAGAGGTCGGTCTGACAGGAGAAGGCCCGGCAGACCTCGGATCGGTGATGCTCCGAGCCATCTAGTCCTCAGGATCTGCATCCTGGAGGACTCCCGGACCGCCGTGCTCTCCAACACGGGTACGTTTCAGAGACGGAGGCTTCTTTGGCGGTGAACATTCAAATCGACTGACGGGTTTCTGTCTTCCTGCCTCAGTGTTTAAGAAGTACCCGGTGCAGGAGGTGACGTGTCCTCCGGGACTACAGGAGACGGACTTCCTGGACCTGCTGAGGTCCACCTTCCCTCAGCTGGCTGCTCAGGAACCGTTTGACGTCTTCACCTCCGACAGGACGAAGACGCTTCGGCCTCTGCAGGTGGAGACTCTGACACCGGAGGAGATCTGCAGGAGCATCCGGCTAGCTGGACGGGGAAACTCTGCCCTCTACATCCGACTGAAGGTACTGTGATTTAATACAGCGTCACGGCTTTGAAGACAGCGATATAAATGATATTTGCGTGATGTTGCGGGACGCCCTAAACGAACCTCTTCCAGAACGGAGAGGATCTTCAGAGCAGCAGTGAAGACCTTCATCCTCAGCAGAGACCAGATGATTCTCCGTCCCACTCGGCCACCACGTCGGCCGATGAAACCGACACCTGCACCAGGTAACTAAAGACAAAGGGATAAATAAATATATATGCCATTGAATGTACCAAAGATAATATGATTAAAGAATATTCCTAACCTTGAAAAGATAACTCGAACCCTAAACTGAAGTATAATCAGCTGAATGAGCCTTAAGTATGGAGGACGGAACCGGCCAGAATCAAGAATACATGAATAAATGACTCGATAAATACATAAATATGTTATTAAATATATCAAAAATTATATTAAAAATAAATGTAGCCATTAATTAATTGATAAAATGTGACATAAATTGGTATTTCTGTTTTAATTTGATTCTTTATTTATTTATCTTTGTATTAATTCCCTTGTTTATTCACTCTTCTGTTTAATTTTCCCTTTTATTTATTTATTTATATATTAATGTTTATTCAATTTAAATTTATTTATATATATTTTTTAATTAATTTGTATTTGTTTATTTATTTTTTCATTTATTTGTTTATTTGTTTTTTCATTTCTTATTTATTTAATTCATACATTTAAAAATATATATAAAATAAATTCTAAATAAATATAAAATAAATGCAAAATAAATAAATAAAAAATGCAAAAATAATTAATTTATTTTAAAATCCAATAAAAATGAATACAGAATTAAATAAAATTGAAGATTAAACAGAAAAGTTAACAAATAAGGGAATTAATGCAAAGATAAATAAATAAAGAAGAAAATTAAAACAGATATCAATATATTATTATTATTATTATTATTATTAATGGCTACATTTATTTTTAATATTATATTTGTTACATTTAATTACATTTATTAATTCAACGAGTCATTTATTTATTTATTGTTTATTTTGGCAGCGTGCGTCCTCCGTACTCGTAGACGGCTGCAGGAATAACCAGATATTGTGTCCTCTGCCAATCATCTTCCAGTTTATCGTCTCCCAGAGTTCAGTCTGAGAGGAGGAGGCGTGGCAGACCCCGCCTCGGTGAGGAGCCCACCCACCACCTCCTCAGAGTCTGCATGCTGGACGACTCCCGGTCCGACGTGCTCTCAAACAAAGGTGAGTTCACCGTGTTGTAACGGCGCCGTGATGCAGATCCCGCTGCTGACCGCTTCCTCTGTCTCAGTGTTGATGAAGTCCTCGGTGAAGGAGGTGACGTGTCCTCGGGGACTACAGGAGGCCGACTTCCTGGACCTGCTGAGGTCCACCTTCCCTCAGCTGGCGGGAGACGACAAACCGTTCGACGTCTTCAAGTCGGACCGCAGCCGCAGACTGCAGCGGCTCGACGTGAAGACGCTGACGCCGGCGGAGATCTTCAGGACGCGGTCCACCGGCGTCGAGAAGACGCTGCTCTACATCCGACTGAAGGTACATACTGCAGTAGTACTAACCGAGTACACGGACAGAGAACACTCTACTGACTCGGCAATACTTTTACTGGGGACCACATTAGTATGGAGGACAAAACCTGCCAATATAAAAAAAATAACTAAATGACTGGATGAATTAATTAATTTATTTATTCTTCTGATTAAGTTTCACTTTTATTTATTTATGTATTTATGTTTATTAAATTTTAAATTATTTATTTTTTATTTGTTAATAAAATTAATTAATTAATAATTCATTCATTCATTCATTCATTAATACAATTTAATAATGAATACGTACATTTAAAAATAAATGCAAAAATAATTTAAAAAAGTTAATTTATATAAATAAATGAAAGGAAATTAAATAGAAGAGTAGATAGCTACAGAATTTAATATAAAGGTAAATAAATAATAATATTATAAATAATAATTTTGGTGCATTTAATTGCATATTTATGTATTTATTTAATCTAGATTTTGGCAGGTTTCATCCTCCGTATTTAGGCTCATGTAGCTGATAATACTTCCGTACAGGGGTCGTATAAAGTCTTGAAAATGCAAATTTTTAACAGTTTTTTTCCTGTAAAACTTCAACTCTTGCAGACAGGAGAGGAGGAGGAGGAGGAGGAGGAGGAGGAGGAGCTTTTCCAGAGAAACGATGACGTCAACAGCGACTCTCCGTCCAACGCCGCCGTGACGATGCAAAGTGATGAAGCCGGGCTCAGTTCAAGGTAATTTAAAAAGAAAGAGGACGTCAGGGTTTCAGTTCTTCAGAAAGAGAGCCGTTCTGCATCACGACTACTCTTCATCTTATTTAATTTATTCATTTTAAATATTCATTTTATTTTTTATTTTTAGTATTTTCTGATTTATTAAATTGCTTTACACCGTAAGCATCCCGATAAACTCTGCTAGCTTCAGGATAAACTGTCCTCACTCTTCTTCATCAGCTGCCGTCCTCTTCCTACTTATTTTATATTTGTGACATCATCATTGTGACATCATCATTGTGACATCATCATTCTGACATCATTATTGGATGGCGGACACGGTCAACGCCGTGTCCGCCATCTCTCTTTCTTTTATCTCCAGTAAGTGTTGTTCATCTTTGGATTATTATTAAGGTTAGAACTAGTTTTTTTATTTTAGTTTAGTTTTAGTTAGTTTTTCAGAAAGGTTTCCTTTTAGTTTTTGTATATTTCATTTCAGTTTTTATATATTTAGTTTTATTTTTTATATATTTAATTTTTGTTTTTATATATTTAATTAAAATTTTTATATATTTAGTTTTTGTTTTTATTTATTTAATTTTAGTTTTTATAAATTTAATTTACACTTTTATATATTTAATTTTAGTTTTATACATTTAGTTTGTATATATTTAGTTTTAGCTTATATATATATTTATATATATATATATATTAGTATTTATTATTATTTTATTTATACATTATTTTGAGTCTGCAGTAGTATTCTGCAGTAGTATTCTGCAGTAGTATTCTTCAGTAGTATTCTGCAGTAGTATTCTGAAGTAGTATTCTGAAGTAGTATTCTGCAGTAGTATTCTGCAGTAGTATTCTGAAGTAGTATTCTGCAGTAGTATTCTGAAGTAGTATTCTTCAGTAGTATTCTGAAGTAGTATTCTGCAGTAGTATTCTGCAGTAGTATTCTGCAGTAGTATTCTGCAGTAGTATTCTGAAGTAGTATTCTGCAGTAGTATTCTGCAGTAGTATTCTGCAGTAGTATTCTGAAGTAGTATTCTGAAGTAGTATTCTTCAGTAGTATTCTGAAGTAGTATTCTGCAGTAGTATTCTGCAGTAGTATTCTGAAGTAGTATTCTGAAGTAGTATTCTGCAGTAGTATTCTGCAGTAGTATTCTGCAGTAGTATTCTGCAGTAGTATTCCTGTTAGTATCTTTGGCACGTCTGTACTTCAGTTTCTCGTCATTCATCGGCTGACGTGCACGTTGATACCGATGTATATCTGCTATGAGCGAATATCGGCCGATCGATCGGTCGGGCAGCTTCTGTTCGTCAATATTAATAATTATAAAATATATTAAAACATATAAACATCCATACAACATATTAATAGAAAAAGTAATTTATTATTATTTCTGCTCCACATCAGCGTCGTTCAGCGTGTAGACGGTAACGGCAGCTCAACATCACAGCAACGGGACATGGACACGGAGGACGCCGGCGATGAAGACGCCGCCGAGAGCCACGTGGACTCCGGCGACGACAAGGATGGAGACGAGGCGTTGGACGGAGACGACGACTGGAAACCCGATCCCGAGCCGCAGACGTCAAAGACGAGGAGGCGGCGGCGGCGAGGAGCTCTGACGTCGTCCGGCGTGGAGGGGAAGCTGATCGGGAGCGGTAAAACGCCGTGTAAAGTCTGCGGAGTCTGGTACAGGATACAAGGCGGTCTGATCAAACACGCCTGGATCCACGTGGACGAGCCGCAGTGCGTCTGCGGCGTGTGCGGCGAGCGTTTTGAATCTGTGGAGGAGTTAAAGGGACATCTTAAGAAATATCAGAAAACTCACGAGTGTTCGTATTGCAGGAAGTCGTTCTTCACCGTCACCGGCCTCAAATGCCACACCACCCTGCACACGGGAAACCGCCCGTTTAAATGTGACGTCTGCAACAAGACCTTCGCTCACATGTCCAACCTGAGTATCCACCGCTGGGTCCACGTGGACGACAAACCGTACAAGTGCGACGTTTGCCCGAGGGCGTTCGGTCTGAAGGGTCAGCTCCGAGCTCACGGCAAGATGCACACGGGTCGGGACCGGTACCACTGCACCGTCTGCGGCAAGTCTCTGTACGACCGGCGCTCCTTGACCCGCCACAAGGCCACCCACTCGGGCGAGCGGCGGTACAGCTGTCAGATTTGCGGGAAGCGTTTCAAACTTCCCGGCACGTTGAAGTCTCACGAGAAGACGCACACGGAGAGAGAGCGGCCGTACCTCTGCCACGTCTGCTGCAAGACCTTCCTCTCCAACTGCGGCCTGACGGCTCACATGAGGACGCACAGCGGCGAGAGACCGTATGCCTGCGCCGTGTGCGGCAAAGGCTTCATATCCAACGGCGAGCGGAAGGCGCACATGCGCGTGCACACCGGCGAGGCGCCGTACGGCTGCTCGGAGTGCGGTCGTTTTTTCAAACGCAAGACTCACCTGACCAACCACGTGAGGAGCCACCTCGGCATCAAGCTGTTCGTCTGCGCCGTCTGCGGGAAGGCGTGCTCGCGCCAGGAACACCTGACGGTCCACATGAGGACGCACAACGGGGAGAGACCGTACCAGTGCACCGTCTGCGACAAAGCCTTCACTCAGAGCCACTGTCTGAAAACACACATGAAGAGCCACCAGGGCGACGAGAACCCGTTCCTGGACGCGTCCACGTCCTGAAAGACGCGTCCACGTCCTGAAAGACGCGTTTCATCAGCCGGGTTCCGTACGGAGAGTCACGACGGAGGTCGTTTAAAAAATCTGTCTGGAGCCGCAAAACATGTGATCATTGTGATGAAGGTAACTCAGTTTATAGTCTAAGTATATAGTATATAAGTCTAATGCAGGGAGGGCCAAAGAGACAATGTACTACGAGTATTAGGGCCACATTGAGGGAAAAACATCTGAGATTTACACAATAAAGTCAGAATATTACGAGAATAAAAGTCGTAATATTACGAGAAAAAATGTATAACTTTACGAGAAAAAAGTCATAATATTAACTACATAATATACATAATATAACTTAATGAGAAAAAAATAAAGTAACATAATATTAAGACTTTTTTTTCTTGTAAACTTCTGACTTTATTCTCTAAATCTAGATGTATTTCTTTCCCTCAGTGTGGCCCTAATACTCCGTCGTACCGTCGTACATCAGACTTACAACAATTATAAATAAAAATGCCACTGGAGAGGAGCTAACGAGCTGCAGGTTGCTGACCTCTGACCTCTGACCTCTGACCCGGCCCGACTTTTAAATAAAAAATATTAAAAAATTGCAGATTTGCAAACACAATTTTTGGATTACTGCGATAATTCATTAATTAGTTGAACAATATAGAAAAATGAATCATTAGTTTTAATAATTGATTGTTTGTTTTGGTACCAGAGATCAGGGATCGTATCGGCATTAGTATATAAAAACATTTTGATTAAAAAATAAATGCTGGATCAATTAAATAATTAGTTGATTAATATATAAAAGTAATCAACCGTCATTATTAACAGTCTTAATAACTGATCATTTGTTTGATTGTGTTGGCGTTGGTATTTAAAAAGCCCGACGCTTTGATGGAAAAATCAAACAATTAACAACTTAGATGATTATTTGTTTTAGCGGTCGTTCTCTGGTTCATACATCGTTGTAAATATAAAAGATTATCCACGGATAAATCATCTGTTTCAGTTCATTACTACGATGATAACGAGTTAAAGAAAAAAGAAAACAAGACTGATGTTACAGCTTTTTATACTTTGTTCGTAGTACAGTCGTGTTGTACTTCATGTTGTGTTCACTGCTTCCAGTTCTCTTGTCTTTCCTACATTTTTACTTCTTGCAGCGTTAATAAAATTAGTCTTTATTCTGTTACCGTAAATCCATGTGTTTTTAATGTTGCATTCAGGGCACGTTGGGAAATGGGATGTTTCCTCAATCTGAGCGGTTTAAATTGAAGTAATCAGCCGTTAATCTCTGTATAATAATTCCTGATATCCCACGTGTTCCTGAATGCAGCATATGGTGCCTTAAAGTGCATGTTTTCCTCAACAGATATTATTCAACTATTAACCGCAAATATCCTGGTTTTACACTTTTACTTCTGCAGCAAAGTAAAGAGCTCAGATACTACTACTACTACTACTACAGTGTACTTCACTGTGATGCTACATCCTGTATGTGTGACCAAAATAAACTTCATTCTGTGTAAAAAATATCTCCCTTTTCTTTTCATGCTACTTTCTACTTTTACTCCACAACACGTATCGGACCGCTTTAATTACTTTAAAAACTAAGATTTTATTTTTTACAGTGTGGTATTAGTACTTTTACTGTAAAAGAATATTTTTTTACAGTGTGGTATTAGTACTTTTACTGTAACAGAGTATTTTTCGGAGTATTTTTCTGTTTGTACGTACAGTCAGGGTGTCGCCGTGCTGCGTTCAGGGCAGCTCCAGCATGTCGTGTTCGGTCAGGATTCGCTGAGTTTGCGTGTGCACGAGCGTCAGGGCGTGGATGATGGCGTGCAGGACGGGCTTGGCCTCCCGCTGGCTCTGCACACAAACCAGCTGCAGGAAGTACTGTCTGCCCGGGAGGGCGAGGAAGACGAACTCCGCCGCCTGGCGGAGCACCCAGTGGTGGTGGGGCGCCAACGCCACCTTGTAGGCGTCCCTGAGGGAAGAGGACGCAAAGCAGATGTCTGTTAGCGTTAGCCTCAGTCTGTAGTTAGCGTTAGCGTCAGTCTGTTAGCGAAGTGGTGAGGTCGTTACCTGCTCAGCTCTCCAGGTGTTTTGTATTGTCCGTCGGCGTCCGGTCCTTCAGCCAAACCCTCCAACAGGAGCTTCAACCACAGCAGAGATCGATGCAGCCGCAGCAGCGTCCTGCAGCCCGAATCTGTACGGCGGGAGAAGTCGACCACGCCTTCTCTTAGCTCCGCCCCCACCATGAGTCTGACTGAACGAAACCCCTCAAGAGACAAAACAAAGACAATCAGCTGACGACTTCATATAATCCGGCCGTGTGGTTTTACGACACTCACCTCGTTCTTTAGTCCAAACGACGCTGCGGTTTGTAGTCCGGAGCTGTCAGGCGGACCACGTTTCCCATGAGCCTCTCTGCTGTGTTTGAGTGACAGCTCTCGTATCAGTACGACCTTTTCCCTCACCTTCTGAGAAAAGAAACCGACCATCGTCCCGAGAGACTCCATGAAACTGAAAGAGAGATTTTATCTGTGAACCGGCAAATCGGTGTGTGTCCGTGTTCCTGTGTTTCTACCGTTGTGAGGACCGAGTCCTCAGACTGTGATTATAGACCCCTTCGCTGTTAGTAACCGTGATGAGGCATTTAGTGGGACAGCTGGCTGGCTAACGTTATACAGCTAGCTAGATTGTCTGATATCTGGATTCTGGCAGCCAACAACACAGCAAGAGGACATTTAGATGTGGAGCTTTAGCCTCCAGTCTTTCCTTTGTTTAGCCTCCAGCTCACACCGTGATGACATCATCATGACGTCGACACTAAAAGGGTCCATAGTGAGTTTCAGCTCGTTGTTTATCTGTCCGGCCCACGACTTTACAGCTCTGGTTAACTCTCACTGCTCTGCTGAACTGTGTATCAGCATGCTTTTCAGAGAAAAAGCTGTAAAAAGCCACATTACTATCTGAAAGCTGAGGAGTTTACACCCACTGGAAAGGTGAGCTATCTTTGTTATATGACTTGTTATCACAGGTTTCTAGAAAATTAGAGGAATGGAGTGTAAATATGGAAGAAGCAGATTTGGAAATTACATGTTAGAAGGCTCAGACTCAATAAATACAAAATGTACGAACTTATTTTACTGAAGTTCCCTTTGGAGCTAAAGTTTTATTTAAAATGTACCCAGATGTATGTTTCATTATGTTGTTGTTTCTGCAATCGTTACTTTTTGACTTTGAACTAATTTATGGAGTCACATTTTTTAACTTTATGGACATTATGCACAACAACTGTTTTCTTTTCCCCTTTAAGAGTGAGCTTTAAACGAGCCGGTAGCTGGTGGATCTTCATCTGAGTGAATGAGTGTATTTAATAACACTTTATAATAACAATCATTTATAAATGGGAAATCGATAGTCGATTAAACATAGTCAATAGTTATTTCACTGTTAACAATGAAATTATAATTAATAATGTTTACTAATTATTAGTAATGCTATAATTTCTGTTATTTTATCATTAGTTTGTGTAATATGAAATACATAGCGTATAAATTATATATTGTATCATAGCTGATAAGTTAACAATTACATTCTGATTACATTAGTAAACTATTAATAACAGTTTATTGTTGCACATATTATAACATTGTATATACTATATTAAGTATTTGTTAATAATTACCAAATGATTTGTAAAGTTAATATTAGATAGATGGACCAGAAACCAATTATTAACCATTAACAAAGTATTAACTATTTATCTAAATAATGTTTATAGATGCTTTACAACGTATTTATTAACTATTTAACAATTTATTATAACCATCAGTTGTAACTTTATAATAGCCATCCAAATATATGTTTTACAAACCAGTTATTAACCATTAACAAAGTGTTATAAATATCTATATGTAATGTTTATACATGTTTTACAAATAATATCTTAAATCATTAACAATTACTTATATATAGTATATAAAATGTTAGAATTTGTGCAACAATAAACTGTTAAATAACTTTTTTTTATTATAGCATTACTAATGATTAGTAAACATTATTAATTATCATTTCATTGTTTAACAGTAGAATAACTATTAACTAAGTTTAATTAACTATTAAATTTACCATTTAGAAATGAAGGTTATTATAAACCGTGTATTTCTTAAAAATGTCTAATCTCTTAAAAACTTTTCCTTTAAAAATAAAAAATGTGTGTACTTGAGGAGCTGATCCCAGCTCTGCAGGTACGGCTCCAGCAGGACGTCATCGGCGTCCGCCAGGCTAGACTTTAAATACCGCAGCAGACGCCACGCCTGAAACGATTGACCAGGACACTCCTGGATGAGGGGCGGGGCCTCCTCAGCGACCAATGGAGGCTCAGGCTGAAAGAAAAAAAAATTACGAAAAGTTTGAACTGTATATTTAGCTAGTTGGTTGCAATCTGCAAAATTAATACAAAATATTCAAAGTTATAGAGAATGTCTTACCGTTTGGTGGTAATAAATCAAACATGGCTGCCAGGCGCTGCCACAGTCTCTGACTCCACTCTGAGCTGACGAGACACAAACAAAACTCTGGTTACCAACAAAGAAAAAAACAAAAATTATTTTTTTATACATATTGTCATGGTCCGGAGCCCCAAATGCCCAATATTTATTAGTGTCAGTTTCTTTATAATAATATTAGTATTTAATAACATTCATAATTCATTTTGCATCCTGGGTTTAGCGCCGCCCAAGATGATTATGATCGGTTTAAAGAAATATAAATACTAAGGTGACAAACCAGATTGGTCAAACATAACAGAGCCTCCCGGACGAGCCCCCTTTTGTCCCAAACTGGCTCAGGGAATGTGATAAAACGGGAGTTTTATTAGTTAATACAGTACGATATTTACGACTATTAATATTAAATATAAGTATTAATTATATTGAGCATTAAAGTACTCAACTAAAGTACAAGTACTTCAAAATTGTACAGTTACTTTCCACCACTGTGAAATAAAAAAAACTCAGAATAACTTAATTGAGGTAGAGCCAACATGGCCGATATTCAGTGACACTCGACAGTGACGGAGGAAACTCACGAAGCCAGGAGGAGCTGATGAAGAGGAGCAGAGCCAACATGGCCGACAGCAGCAGGTAGTGAAGCAGCGTTGGCCGTCTGAGGAAAACCATGGTAACCACAAAACACACACACACCGACCAAAAATAAACACTTTCCCTTCGACTCTACGGTTAAAACACACACATTATTTACAAGCCGTCGCTTGTCATCACATCTCTCTCTCTCTCTCTCTCTCTCGTTGGGGTTGAAGGTCGTTCACTCACTCTTATAGGTACAGGAAGTATTAAACACTCGGGATGACCTTTGCACTTGACCGTAGTCCTGATTATCTCTCCCTGTTTTATCACACACGGTTCAGGTGTCGTACAATCAGTCAGCAGGTTGTTCATTAATGACACAAAAAGTCTCCAAGAAAATTATTTATTGATGATAAAATGACACGTAGCTCCTTTAAGTCGTATAAAGACACCTGATGGATTCACTTTTTCATCAACAACTCCAACACTTCTGATTGATTGATTGATTGATGTCTTTGGTGCATGAGTCGGTGTGCAAATATATTTGTGCGTACATGTGCTTGTGCTTGTTTTTAGTGTAAAGCTAAATAAGAAGGTTTTAATTGAATCTTAAGGTAAGCATAAAGGTTTTCTATGACTTCAGTACAAGAGTTATGGCTTTTTAAATTGCTAATACTGTTGGCTGGATCTTCATCTTAACACTTGAAGGGTAGCCAAGTAAAAGTAAAGCTAGGATTAAGGGTTTATTAATGGAGAACAGGCGAAGTGAAGCTGTGATGGGAAGCTTTGTTAAAGAGTTTAAGGTTTAGTCAAAAATAGAGTAAGAAAAGAAGAGTTTGTTTTTACAGTATTGTTTAACATAATTAAGGTAAAGGTTTGTGTTAAGGGGATATTAAGGGTTACAGGATAAAGGGTTTTCTATATACAGTGCAAAAAGAAGACTTAACTGTGGTAGAAAAACAAGTTAATTTAAGTGAAATGAAGTTTGTGTAAAGGGTTAAGTTAAGGTTCGTCACTTATTCAAAGGGCAGTTAGAGTTAGGTGTCAGTACAGTACAGTACTCAAGTAAATGTACTTAGTTACATTCCACCACTGGGAATACGTCACACAAGCTAATACTGTTGGGATAGTCGGGATGGACCGTTGGCTTTAGGGTTAAGGGTAGATTTAGGTTGAGGTCAGCAGAGTCCTCCAGCTTTAATCTGCAAGACGTCACACAGTCCAGGACGCTTCTGGAGAACCTGAGAGACAAAACACACACACACACACACACACACACACACACACACACACTGTTAGTAAACCAGTCATAATAATAATAATACTACTACTACTAATAATAATAATAATAATAATAATAATAATAATAATAATAATAATAATAATAATAATTCATACTGGTAGTCTGAGTTTAAGTTGTCCTCCATATTTTAAAGTCTTAACTTAACATTTAATCATCCATGTTTGTAGTCACACCGTAGGGAACGAGACACCGTAGGGAACGAGACACTGTAGGGAACAAGACATCGTAGGGAACGAGAAAGTGCCGGTGTTACACCGTAGGTAACGAGAAACTGTAGGGAACAGGACACCGTAGGGAACGAGACACCGCAGGGAACGAGACACCGTAGGGAACAGGACACCGTAGGGAACGAGACACCGCAGGGAACGAGACACCGCAGGGAACGGTACACCGTAGGGAACAGGACACCGTAGGGAACAAGAAACCGCAGGGAACGAGACACCGTAGGGAACAGGACACCGTAGGGAACGAGACACCGCAGGGAACGAGACACCGCAGGGAACGGTACACCGTAGGGAACCAGACACCGTAGGGAACGAGAGAGTGCCAGTGTTACACCGTAGGGAACAAGAAACCGTAGGGAACAAGAAACCGTAGGGAACAAGACACCGTAGGGAACGAGACATCGTAGGGAACCAGACATCGTAGGGAACCAGACATCGTAGGGAACCAGACACCGTAGGGAACAAGAAACCGTAGGGAACGAGAGAGTGCCAGTGTTACACCGTAGGGAACAAGAAACCGTAGGGAACAAGACACCGTAGGGAACGAGACATTGTAGGGAACGAGACATCGTAGGGAACCAGACATCGTAGGGAACCAGACACCGTAGGGAACAAGAAACCGTAGGGAACGAGAGAGTGCCAGTGTTACACCGTAGGGAACAAGAAACCGTAGGGAACAAGACACCGTAGGGAACGAGACATCGTAGGGAACCAGACATCGTAGGGAACCAGACACCGTAGGGAACCAGACACCGTAGGGAACGAGACATCGTAGGGAACGAGACATCGTAGGGAACCAGACATCGTAGGGAACCAGACACCGTAGGGAACAAGAAACCGTAGGGAACGAGAGAGTGCCAGTGTTACACCGTAGGGAACAAGAAACCGTAGGGAACGAGACATCGTAGGGAACGAGACATCGTAGGGAACCAGACATCGTAGGGAACCAGACACCGTAGGGAACGAGACATCGTAGGGAACGAGACACCGTAGGGAACGAGACATCGTAGGGAACCAGACACCGTAGGGATCGAGAGAGTGCCGGTGTTACACCGTAGGGAACGTTGCTATGGTTACCTGCAGTTTAATGTACCTTTGTCTCTGAGTAAGAACGGTGGTCAACCTGTTGACCTGAACTATGATGAGGACGAGGTGTCCACATGACTGGTTTTAACCGGCCAATCAGAGAGCAGGATCTAACTTGTTTTTATTGTTTTCTTTTCTTTTATTTACTCACCTTCAGCGTGTTGAGAATTTCACCAAACAGATGTTGAGCTTCCTGAGAGTCCGGCTCCTCAAAGTAATCCGAAGCAGCGACCTCGACAATGATGGATCTGATGTTATCACACATACCTGCAGAGACACGTTTAGATATATATATATATATATATATATTAATAATAATAATAAGTGTGTGTTCAGAGGACGGCTGCTGTGTCTCACTGTGGAGGTGCAGGATGGCCTGACCGCTGACGGGCGTGTGAGTCAGGATCAGCGTCTCCAGACTCTTCAGTCCGGCTCTACACAGCTCTGTCGCCGCCTGCAGGCCGAGGTCGGTAATACGCTCCAACTCCAACACCTGCAGGTGAGCACAGGTACGCACTGCACACACACACACACACACACACACACACACACACACACACACACACACACACATATTCAACTTATTATATATTTGCACCAAAAGGTCTAAAAACAACTTATTTTCCACTCACCCAAAGCGACCAATCCCTGAGTCCCACAGCCGGCCCCGCCCACACTGAGCGAGCGGAGGTGCGGCCAGCATCGACCAATCGTCTGCAGGCAGCGGTTTCCAAAGCGAGTGGGTTGTTGGCTGAAGGAGAGAAAGACGGAGATGGACGAGTATAAAGGTGATAGTTGTGTTTTAAAATTCAACCTGGACGAACTCTTCACGTGTCTCTACTGACCAGGGGTCAGCCGGCGCCACCTGCAGGCTGCTGATGTTCCTGCAGCCTGCACCCAGGGCCCAGAGAACCTCATGACCGAGAGGATCTGATGAGCTCCTGCAGACAGACAGGTAAAGAGACAGGTAAACAGACAGACAGGTAAACAGATAGACAGGTAAACAGACAGGTAAACAAACAGACAGGTAGACAGTCAGACAGGTAAACAGACAGGTAAATAGACAGACAGGTAAACAGACAGAAAGGTAAACAGTCAGGTAAACAAACAGGTAAACAGTCGAACAGGTAAGCAGACAGACAAGTAGACAGTCAGACAGGTAAACAGACAGACAGGTAGACAGACAGGTAAACAGACAGACAAGTAGACAGACAGACAGGTAAACAGACATGTGAACAGACAGGTAGACAGTCAGATAGGTAGACAGACAGACAGGTAGACAGACAGACAGGTGAACAGTCAGACAGGTAGACAGACAGACAGGTAGACAGACAGACAGGTGAACAGTCAGACAGGTAGACAGACAGACAGGTAAACAGACATGTGAACAGACAGACAGGTAAACAGTCAGACAGGTAGACAGTCAGACAGGTAGACAGACAGACAGGTGAACAGTCAGACAGGTAGACAGACAGACAGGTAAACAGACATGTGAACAGACAGGTAGACAGTCAGATAGGTAGACAGACAGACAGGTAAACAGACAGACAGGTAAACAGTCAGACAGGTAGACAGTCAGACAGGTAGACAGACAGACAGGTAAACAGACATGTGAACAGACAGGTAGACAGTCAGATAGGTAGACAGACAGACAGGTAGACAGACAGACAGGTAAACAGATAGATAGGAAGACAGTCAGACAGGTAGACAGTCACCTGTATGTGAGTGTCTGCAGGTTCCTGCTGTAGCAGCTGGCGAGCCACAGCGTCCTGTCGGTGAGGATGTGAGGACACTGAGAGACAGACAGGTGGAGCAGACTCCCCCCCGCTGACCTCAGCAGGGCCTCCACCCCCGGCTCCACGCTGCCTCTGAGACAGAAGACACACCCAGGTCAACTACACTACCCACAATGCACCCTGTTCATTCACGCTTCCAGCTACATTCTCATGTCCTCCTGTTATCTCTTCTGTTCCGTTTCGACCAATCAGACGACAGCTGGACTCAAATTAGATGCTGTTACCACGGCAACGTCAACCTTTTTCACTTTAACATAAGATAAGAAAGTCTTTAACATTTTTAACTCCTGAGCGTTAATCCCTAAGAGCTGTGTGTGTGTGAGAGAGCTTGTATTGCTGTCTTTGTGAGGACCGGTTTCAGTTTTAAACCTTCGTTGTGAGGACATTTTGGCCCGGTCCTCGCCACTACCGCGGACTGCTTGAAGGTTTTAAGGTTCCGGTTAGAACGCGGTTTGGGTGAGGGTGACGGTGAGGATTGGGGGTCTGGCATTTATGGTTACGGTTCGGGGTTGGGAATGCATTATGTGAAAAGGGGGACCTCACATGTATAGACAGACAAACATGTGTGTGTGTTACCGTGTGTTGTCGTGGTAATCCTCCCGCGGCTCGTCGGCTCGTCTGCTTCGAGGCTTCAGGTTGTTCAGAACCACGGACTGAGTCTGAGTACACCACTGAGACAGAGTGGTCAGGAACTACAAACAAAGAAACACACTCAATGTGGATTCATCCGCCGCTGAAAATAGTCCCTAAATAAACAGACTATTTCCTCTCGTCTGTTTCATAAAAGCTGTTTTAGGAAAGTTCTGAACTTTGAACTTGAAAAAAAAAATTAAACTAGATATTTGTAAAGTAACAAATAACTAGTTTAACATGGTCCTAATGCAAGAAGTACTTGTACCCACAAATTCATTCATTCATTCATGTCTCTTAATTTGGAGTGGAATTAGCGAGCTAAGCTGGCTAAGTAGTAGGGTCTATATGTAACAGTCTGATGACGATAACATTTCCGATGACATGATGAAGATGAAGACGGCTCCTCTACCTCGTCCGAGACTCTGGCGTTCTCCAGCCGGAGGCGAGTCCAAACCGCCGGGTGCCTGGCGACAAACCGCCAATCGGAGCAGACCTCGGCCGCGCGCAGCAGGGAGCGCACGTCCAAATACGGAAACACGCAGAAAAGCCCCGCCCTCAGCCTCAAGGTGTCCGCCCCCAGCTGTCTGTCGCCGTGACGACGGGAGGGCTTGGAGCGGAGGGAGGAGGAGGGGGCTTCTGCAGGAAGAGGAAACGGAAGAGAGAAAAGAAAAGCCTGGCTTTTATTGTGAAGAAGCCACAGGAAGTGTTCGCAACAACCAGCCAGAACGAAGAAGAAGAAGAACGGTTTACCTGAACCAGGTGTGTGCGTCCTGGCGAAGACAAGTCTCCTCATCTCAGCGCTGCTCCAGAATCCCTCCTCCTCTGCTTCCTCTTCATCCTCTTCTTCTTCTTCTTCTTCTTCCTCCTCCTCCTCTTCTTCAGTGCTGTAGTGGCGACGGTGTCTTTCGCTCCACGTTCTCCCACTTCCTCCCTCCCCGACCCTGGAAACACAGGAGAACAATAATATTAATAATAATAATACAATAATAGAAAAATAAATAGAAAAATAAAAACTATAACAAAATAGAACTAAAATAAATCAAAATAATAATAAATCAAAAATAATATATAAATAAACAATAATAATAATAAAATAGAAAAAAATAAAAAGTATAATACAATACAAATTCTAATAAATTAAGATAAAAAATACATAAAATCATAATAATCTAAATTTTAATAAATTGAAATAAAAAATACATTAAAAATAAATAAATAAGCAATAATAATAATAAAAATAAAATATAAAAATAATAACTATAATGGAATAAAATTAATTTAAATAATAATTATATTAAAATAATAAATACATTAACAACAGCAGCAATAATAATATAAATTAATAGAAAAATAAAAATAAGATAAATAAAAATAAAAATACATAAAAGAATAATAAACAATTATAATAATAAAATAGAAAAATTAAAACTACAATAAAATTATAAAAGATTTAAAATACAAAATACATTGAAAATACTAACTAAATAAATAAACAATAATAATAATAAAAAAGAGAAATAAGTAGAAAAATTAAAACTATAATCAAACAAAATTATAATAAATTATTTTACTTTAATTATTAATTATTATTATTATACATTAAAAAATAATATATGAAAAAAATAATAATGATACACTAATCTAACCCTGGAAACACAGGACGAGAAGAAGAAGAAGAAGAAGAGCGTAATAACTACATTTTTATTGGACATCATGGATCAAGTCCATGAATGGATGTCCTCCATTCAGTGTAAATATTCACCAGCAGGTCTCTAACGTACCACAGTCCGTCTGTCCTCCCGTCTCGCCGAGTCCAGGGTGAAGCGTAGTGATGGGAGTGAGGGAGGCCCAGCCCCCCCTCGCCATCCCACCCCCCTGAACCCAGAGACAAGGTCCTCATCTGACCAGTCAGTCCACTGGGGGACAGAGAGAGGACGCATCAGAGAGTAGCTTCAGCTGTTTGAAACCATAAAATATAACAAATACAATATAATAAATGTGCAATAACCAGCTGATGCTTGTGATGCGTTCAGGTACCTGTAGGGATGGTGGCTGTACAGCTGCTCTCCCAGTCTGTAGGAGCCCGAGACGCTGTAACTCCTCTGGAGGACGACCGACAACAACGAGGACGAGAGAGTAGAGTTTATGTCAGTTTAGACAATCACATTTATTTCACATCACAAACATTTTCTGAATCCTATCATCAGGTTTTTATTAAATCATGCTTTTTATTGTTTCCTTAAGAAAGTCACTACAATAACGTAAGTCAGTCGTCAACAAGGAAGAAGGAAAAAAATTATAATAATCATAATAAAGTAGAAAAATAAAAACTATAATAAAATAAAAATTATAATAAATGAAAATAAAAATTAATTTAATAATAATAGTGAGAAGAAGAAAAAATAAGCAAATAAATAGAAAAATAAAAACTATAATAGAATAGAAATTATAATAAATTAAAATACGAAATAAATACGAAATAATTATAAAATAGAAAAATAAAATAACAACTATAATAAAATAAAGATGAATTTACATAAAAAATACTTTAAAAATAATAAATAACAATAATATTAATAATAATAATAGAAAAATACAAATAATAAATATAATAAATCAAAATAAAATACATACAAAATAATAAATAAAGAATTATAATAAAATAGAAAAATAAAAATAAAAAATACAATAAAATTATAATAAAAAATACATTGCAAAATACTAACTAACTAAATAAACAATAATAATAATAATAATAATAATAATAATAATAAAATAGACAAAAACTACAATAAAATAAAATTCTAATAAATCATAATACATACAAATAATATATGAATAAACAAGAATGATAATAAAATAGAACAAATAAAAAGTATAATAAATTAAAATGAAAAAATACATAAAATAATAATGATAATGATAAATTATAAAATAAAAAATAAATGAATAAAATAAATTCACACAACAGATTCTCATCTCATCAGTTTTTAGACCTCGCAGAGATTTGAATTTAGTTATGGTTGGACAAAATACATATGCAGCTTGCATGTTCTCATTTGATCAGTTAGTTGTGCACAAATATTTATCCTTCATTTGTTTTTATTAATTAATGCAAACATTTCTTTATATTAATATTATACAGAACATTTGAGTTTTTCTCACCCGGTTGCCGATGGTCCCCTCCTGCATCTTGTCTGCGATGATGTCATCGGCGCTGCCGTCCAGACTGCGTCCCCCTCGGCCCGCTACAGGTGTGTATCCCTCGGTGAGTGTGTACGCGTTGTCGTCGTCGTCGTCATGGTGATGTGTGTAGTGGTTGTGATGTGTGTGTGAGCGCAGCAGCAGTAACTGTCTCTCAGCTCGGTCAGCTCGATCCAACAACGTCTCGATGAACACCTGAAACAAATTAATAATAATAATAATAATAATAATAATAATAATAATAATAATAATAATAAAATAAAATAAAAATAAAAATAAATTAATATATTGTATAAAATAAATATTATAATAAATTAAATTGTTTAATTTATGAATACAAATAAATGAATAAATAATAATATTTTATAATAATAATAAATCAATTAATAAAATATATTCCCACACCAGATTCCCAGCACCTACTCATATCCCCAAAAGAGTAAATAAAACAAAATATAAAAATATAAAAATAAAATGAATATAATTAAATAAAATATTAAAACAAAATTAATTAACAACAAAACTGTTCAAGAGATAATATTATATATATTGTTTATCCACTTCAACTACAAAACCTGCGCACAATATCTCCTAGAGTCGAGTTGCATCTCCAGAAGAGGCCGAACAAAATGTGTGTTTCTTAATAAAATTCCTCAGAAACCAAATAATCCCTTCAGCGGAGGCGACAACAGAAGATCTTCGGCGTCTCACCTGCAGTCTGGATTTGGCCTCGGCCTCTTTCTCTGCAGTCTCCCTCAGAAAACACTCGACGTCCACCATCTCCCTGAAACACACAAAATACAGCCCCAGAAATAGGATTTAATGCGAGGCTTAATATCTATACGAGTATCGTTGCTTCGTCGACCCCCGAACAGAGCTTTAGATGTTTTAATTAAATACATTAAACACAACCATGTGTAGAGATCTGCAGACTCATGAAGCCACACACACACAACACACAACACACACAACACACAACACAACACACAACACACAACACACACCCCGAGGGCTGCTGTCGTCTTCCATTTATCACCACAGCTGAGTGTGTGTGTGTGTGTGTGTGTGTGTGTGTGTGTGTGTGCACAGTGATGCAGACTAACATGGCGTGTCCTCCGTCTCTGCATCATGTTGTTGTACTCACTTCATTAAGAGCAGACAGAAGATCATTATATATATCAAATAAAAGATAATACACTGTCTAATATTAATGGATTTCACCGCTGTTATTATTATATTTGGGGGACAATCCCATAATGTTTTGAAGGATGTAAATAGGAAGTACGAGGTTATTCAGTTTTTTTTAGCCTATATTTGAAATTGTCTATGTTAAAGTATGCCAAATGATCTATTATCAGCTCCTGTCTGCAGTGAACTCATGGATGTAGAGAGAACTATCACTGGATTACTGTGATGCTGAAGAAAACTTAAAAACGTGATAAATCTCAGGCAAGTTCTGCAGCTATAGTCTTTGTATTCAAAGCGTCGTAGAATACATTCAGTTGCATCATTGTCTATAGGACCTTGGTTTTAATGGTGATCTTGCCTTTGAAATAAAGGTTTTATGCTAGACGAGGATAAAAAAATCTTATTTTTTCCTTTATTGCATCTCCATTGTAATCACCATGGTGATATAGTTTAGTTTATTTTCAATTTATTCATATTTCTGAGATTCTAACCTTTCCAAAGAGACTAGAGAAGACCTAAATATACACGTTTTTAAGAGGTTAGTCTTCGAGTATCGACTCAGCTCGATTCAATCGAGGTGGAACCAGAAAAGTACCAGATACGACCCACAACGTTTACGAATGTCTAACGAACTGAACCGGACTGAAAAGCTGCAGATTCAGAGGTTCAGACGGATACTGACTGTTGTCGTTCACTCAGTTCTTTCTCTTTTCCTTCCAGATCGTTCTTTAGTCGCTCCATCATCTCCACGGCAGCAGAGACCTGACGGAGTAAAACAAAAATAAAACATCCAGAAAAATCAAGTTAAAAGTAAAACTACTAATTTCTTTATGTTTTTCTACATGAATGTTGGTATCATGTCCCAGCTGCTGCACCCACCTGTCTGGACAGGTACGTCGCCCTCTCCTCCACTTCCTGTTTCTCACTCTTCAGCCGCTCGCCGCCCCGCCTCTCCCGCTCTAGCTCCGCCTCCCTCCTCTGTAGCTCCGCCTTCAGCCGGCCCACGCGGCGATTCACCCGCTCCTCCACCTCCGCAAACGTTCGGGCGATTTTCCGATCCAGCCCCAGCCCGAGTCTCTCCTCCAGCCCGATGCCCAGCGACAACCCGAACTCCAGGCCCAGCTGGACCCCGACCCCGACCCCGACCCCGACCCCGACCCGGCCCAGGTTCTGCCCGGGGTACGGCTCCAGAGAGCCGGGGAGGGCCAGAGCGGTGGAGGGGTCCTCTGGATGTTCCGCAGAAGACGGGAGAGCGCGATCCGAAGGGCCGAACATTTCCTTGAGCAATCGGACGGAGGCCGCCGACGAGGCCAGATCGAGGCAGGCCAGCGGCAGGGGGAGGCCGGGAGCCTCCATGCCCAGAGAGGAGCTCTGTCTCTGGGGGACAGCTTGGCCGGGGAACGGGAGCAGAGCACCAGATCTGGAGCTTCTGACCCGAGCCTGAAATGTGAGATGTAAGAGAAGTAATAACTAATAATAATATTGATAATTATTAGTTATTAAAGCCGGCTGGTCAGAGCAGCTTTTAACATTTTGCAGACATTTTTAGTTTTCAAGAAAAAATGCCAAATTTTTCTTATTTCAAAATAGATCATATTTTATCACCTTTTTATTGGTGCAAAAATAAAAACAGCAGTGACTTTACAAGTAGTACAACAATAATAAGAACAGGAGAGAAATACCCAAGAAAAGACTGCTCAGAGCTGGACATGAGTCATAACGAACCAAACCAATATAACACAACCAAAAAAAAGATAAAATAATATTAATAATAATTCTAGCAATAACCTCCTAAATAAATAAAAATAATAATAATAACTAGGTGGTAATAATAAGGAAGGAGTTATAAATAAATAAACAAACAAACAAATAAATAAATAAATGAATAAATAAATAAATAAATAAATAAATAAATAAATAAATAAATGAATAAATAAGTAAATAAATAAATAAATAAATAAATAAATAAATAAATAAATAAATAAATAAATAAGAGTAGAAGATGAGGAGGGACCAGGCAATTTTTCACCATTTTGTTTTACTTAAGAAAACAAGGTGATGCTCACAGCTTGACTAGAGACATAACAAACAAAACAAAACAAAAGCAACATTAAAAAAAACAAGAAAACATCTATTCATAATATTCATAATAATTTTAATAAAAACCTCCTAAATAAATAAAATAAGAATAAGAATAATAAGAATAATGACAATAATAATAACTAGGTGGTAATAATAAAGAAGGATTTCAAAATAAATAAATAAATGAGTAGTTAGATATTTACATATAAGGTGACATTCAGAGCTTGACCTGAGATATAACAAACCAAACAAACCAAACCAAAAAAAGGATATAATAATTCTAGTAATAACCTCCTAAATAAATAATAATAATATTAAATAAATAATAATAATAACTACCTACTAATAATAAGGAAGGAATTAAAATAAATGAATAAATAAATAAATGTGTAGTTATATATTTAGAAGTGTCAGCTGTTGTAGTTTGTTTTTACAGACCAAAACAACGTTGTGTGAGTTACCTGCGACAGCACCAGCAGGGTCTCGTAGGTGTGTCGGCTGACCAGGTGAGCCCGGAGCTCAGGTACCGACGAGAACCGAGACTCGTCCCCACAGCGAGGACAGAAGTAGGGCAGCTCCGAGGAAGAGGAGGAGGAGGAGGAGGAGGAGGAAGACATGCTGCAGACCTGGAAGATAAAACAGGAAACGCTGCAGTAGAGAACTGACGGAACGCACTAAAACACACAATCCTGAAGAATGAATGAGTGAAATCTGGGTCAGTGTGTGTGTGTGTGTGTGTGTGTGTGTGTGATGTATAATTGATTTAGTGGAGATGAAGGTTTAATGAGTGAGATCTGAACATTAAAGCCGCTAAATGTGTTTATAATCGGAGTCCCACTAGACGGATGATGAGCCGGTCATGCCGATACGTGTTTGATTATAACACGCCTGTTAGACGTGACGTTAGTAGGTCATACGTGTGTGTTTGAGGCTAATCGCCAAGTGAAGCGTCCGACTGCGTCCTCCGGTCAACCCCGGGCATCCGGAGGAATTCTGATTCTGGATGGATGAGCAGGAAGAAAGAGATGTCTGGGCGTGGACTCGCTCTTTAATCTCTGTGTTTGGAACTAGAGATAGTCACAAGATCAACAAAACAACGCCGGCCTTTGTTTACGGCGTTTACCACCAGTACCAACAAATAGTTCGGGACGTAGTTCGCAGAACTACAAACTGTTTCTACTCTTTCTTTTGTTTGTTTTTTAACGGATTAAATGAGATATAACACGTTATCAGTGACGTTTAGAAGAGCTTGGAGGTTGTTTTTGTCACAGTCAGACAGAGGCCATGCTAGCAGTTTCCCTCTGTTTCCAGTCTTTGTGCTAAGCTAAGCTAGCCGGCTGCTTGGCTGTAGCTTCACAACTGGATCTCATGGAAAGACGTATAAATAACACGTTTCTGCATCTCTTGATGACACATTTTAGGCTTTTAGCGTGTCATTTAACGCCACGTCGTTACCGTGAAACAGTCACGTTTATGTTAAAACAACAAAATCACTTAGTTAGGTTTAGGAAAAACATCGTGGTTAGGTTTAAAATAAGTATGTAAACTAAATGAAATACATACGGAAACAAAGAAACGTAACTACGGAAAACATGTTAATGTGTTGGATCTTGAGGTCTCGGCTACTTTAAGCAAATCAGGGGGCGTCCGACGCGACTCGCCGCCTCTGGAAACTCCCGAGAAACATTTAAACTAACCGTTATCGATCTAAAATAAAGACAGATTCATCAATATGGATTATTTCTCTGTAGTCTGTCGCTCAGAGTTAGTGACGTAGAATGAAACAGGACTTTCAACCAGCAGCCCGCTGCTCGTGGCCATCTTGGTTGCAAATGGAACCAACATGGCGGCTCGTTTGGAAAATTTCTTATCACGAAAATAGTTCTATTTCTAAAATCTAGATAAGACAGATTCATCAACATGGATTATTGCTACATAAAATGTTTTCAGAAACACATTTCGGTGAACTATTTTATAAGAGAAGGAAGTTTCCTAACAAACCGCCATGTTGGTTCCGGTTTCAAAGCTGAGGATCAGCAGCCCACGAGGGGAAGCGTTCGTCCAATCAGGTGTCTAGTGGCGGCACATCGAGCGTCCGAAGCTGGGAAGCGAGGCGATAAAAAAACCGCCACTGTGGACACAAACTATTACAGATTACGGCGTCATCCCTACGCCGTTTGGTGCAACCGGGCAGAGAGTGGCGTCGATGTGAACATTTAAATATGTTCCTTTAACCGTCGTGGTGTCAGATCAAAGCTATGATGTCACGATAAAGTGTCTTTATTCACATTTATCCCGTCAATGACTACACATATTTCTATAATTAGGCTAATATTTCCTCTGTTTAGTGATTTCAAAGAGACAACTAAACATTTATTCAATTTACTGACAAACATCGGCTAAAAATAAATAAATGACTCGATAAATAAATAATTTATTTTTAAATGTGTGTAGTAATTTATGTATTTATGCATTTATTTATTTAGCTTTGTATGAATTCCCTTATTTATTTACTCTTCTGCTTTATTTTCCCTTTATTTGTTTATTTTTATTTCTTTATTTTGCATTTATTTGTATTCATTTATTCATGCATTTATTTATTTTATCTATTTTGCATTTTTGCCTTTCTGTAAATTATTCACATCAAACCAACAGAGTAAATTAATTAATTAAATGAGTGTTAACTGGATTATTTATGTGAGAGTTAATGAATAATAGTAATATTGTAGTAAATAACTTGAGTCTCACCTGATCAGTCGGTGATATGTCGGTGCTTCATCTGCAGACCATAATAATAATCCGTTGCCATGGTTTCATCTGATGAATTGATTCCGTCCTCGAGCTGCGGATCGATCAGTGGATCGATCAGTCCTCCGGATCTGAACCGGATCTGAACCGGACCCGGTGCAGCGACGGTCTGTGTGTGTGTGTGTGTGTGTGTGTGTGTGTGTGTGTGTGTGTGTGCAGCCACCGCGTGCTGTTGGTGACGTAGGCTGGAAGCCGCGTGACGTGTCGGTCCTGATGTGGAGGAGGAAGAGGAAGAGGAGGTTTCACTTCGGTAAAAGTACTAATTAGATTTAGCATCAAAATGTACCAAAAGAACTCTTTATTATATTATATTATGTTATATTATATTATATTATGTTATATTATATTATATTATATTATATTATATTATATTATATTATATTATATTATATTATGCTTTATTATATTATATTATATTATATTATGCTTTATTATATTATATTATATTATATTATATTATGCTTTATTATATTATATTATATTATATTATATTATATTATATTATGCTTTATTATATTATATTATATTATATTATGCTTTATTATATTATATTATATTATATTATATTATGCTTTATTATATTATATTATATTATATTATGTTATATTATATTATATTATGTTATATTATATTATATTATGCTTTATTATATTATATTATAGTATGTTATATTTATTTTTTTGTTTGTATCTTACTTGTTATACTTGCAAGGGATTGTTTATATTTGTATATTGTATATTGGTAGATTTTCAATTATTTTATTCTTATTTTATTTCATTCTAACGTTTTAATTATTCTATTGTTATTTTTTTACTGCTTATTTGCACTAAACGAACCGAAGCAAATTCCTACTGTATATATATACCTGATACACCTGTGCAATACATAAAGATTCTGATTCTGATAATAATAATAATAATAATAACAATAATAATTGTAGGAGCCAAATATTAAGAAAGGAGTAGTTGAATTCCTTATTATAAGAGAAACATTATGTTGATAGTAATTGGTATTTTTGCCCCATGTGGCCAACCACAGCATTGAATTGTTTATAAATTTGGCACCAGTTGATGCCGTCATCCTGATTTAGTATCAGCTGTGGAGAGCGCAGCTGTTTAAGGACGCCAAGAGCCGAAATAGTTTTTTAACGGGCTTTAATATAGTTTGTTCATTTCAATAAGACAAAGTTTAAGTTAATCTTTTTTCTTAGTTTGGGTTGCCGCGGCATATCCTGTTTTGGGTTGTTTGGGTTGGTTTATGTAGTTTAACACACACGCACACACACACACAAAGGCTGCAAAATCAATCATATGCATCCAATGACAGAAAGGACATCTAACCGTGAGTAAACCCATGAATGAGCGCAACTTTATTTCGTAGATGCCTTGTTGACACGTTTTCTTGGCGAAAGAAATATGGCTTAGAATAGAAATTAGAAGGAAGCCATAATAATAATAATAATAACAACAACAATTATAATAACAGTAATAATAACAATAACAATAATAATTATAATAATAATAATAATAAATAAAAGACACTTGTTAATTAACCTGTTGGAATAAGTATTCAGATCCTTTACTGCAGTAAAAGTATTTTCAAAACCTTACTGAAGTGAAAGTATGTAAGTGTTATCAGCTAAAGTAGTGATGTCAGTGTTTTATTATTATTATATCGGATGTTTCTGGATTAATATTACTGCATTAATGTGTACTGTTGGCTAGTTTAATACTCAAGTAAAGTACACATACCTCTACATTGTACTTTAGAGCAGTACTCGAGTAAATGTATTTCGTTACATTCCACCACAGAGCTCTGCTCGGTAGAGGAGTTGTAGTGCTGACTGGTGACAGCTGGAGGGAGCCAGCAGACAGTGGACAGCAGACAGCAGACAACAGACAGCAGCCAGGAGACGGGAGACAGGAGACAGGAGAGAGGAGACAGGAGAGAGGAGAGAGGAGACAGGAGACAGGAGAGAGGAGAGAGGAGAGAGGAAACAGGAGAGAGGAGAGAGGAGACAGGAGACAGGAGAGAGGAGAGAGGAGAGAGGAAACAGGAGACAGGAGGACCAGAGGTGTTTCTGTGTTACTGAATATCAGTATAATAGTCTGAGTCTGAACGTGAGGTCTGATGACCATAATGTAAATATAGAATAAAACCAGAATAATCCCATATATATGGAGGACGGAACCTGCTGAAAATAAACAAATAAATAAATAAATGACTCGATGAATAAATAAATATGTCATTAAATGTAGCAAAAATAGTGTAAAAATAAATGTAGCCATTAATTAATTGATCAAATGTGATATAAATTGATATTTCTGTTTTAATTTCCTTCTTTATTTATTTATCTTTGTATTAATGCCCTTATTTATTTAGTCTTCTGTTTAATTTCTCTTTTATCTACTTATGTATTTATTTTTATTATTTTATTGATTTATTTTTGCATTTATTATTTATTGATTTATTTTTGCATTTATTTTTTAATTATTTCATATTTATTTTTAAATGTGTGTAGTAATTTATGTATTTATGCATTTTTTTATTTAGCTCTGTATGAATTCCCTTATTTATTTACTCTTCTGTTTAATTTTCCCTTTTATTTATTTACGTATTTATTTTAATTCATTAATTCATGCATTTATTTTTTTATTTATTTGTTAATTTTTGCATTTTTTTAAACTATTCTTTTATTTTGCATTTATTTATTTATTTTTACATTTATTTTTTATATATTTACTTTTAAATGTGTGTAGTTATTTGTGCATTTATCTTTACATTTATTTTTTAGTCATTTATCTATTTTGCATTTATTTTTATTTATTCATTAATTTATTTATTAATTTTACACGTTTTATTCATTTACTTTTGCATTTATTTTTCGATTATTTCATATTTATTTATAAATGTGTGTAATATGTATTTATGCATTTATTTATTTTTGTTTTTTTAATTTTCCCTTTTATTTATTTATGTATTTATTTATCTATGCATTTATCTTTGATTTTCTTTTCCATGTATTTATGCATTTATTTTATGTTTATTTATTTACTTTTTCATTTATTTTTTAATTATTTCATATTAATTTTTAAATGTGTGTCGTTATGTATGTATTCATGTATTTTTATCTTTGTATGAATTCCCTTATTTATTTACTCTTCTGTTTAATTTTCCGTTTTATTTATTTATGTATTTATTTTCATTAATTTTAAAATGTATTTATTTTCCTAAATTTTTAAGTGTATTTATTTATTTATGCATTTAGTTTTTAATCATATTTCATGATATATTTATTCATTTATTTCTGCATTTTATTATTTATTTACTTTTGTATTCATTTTTTATGTGTGTTATTTATTTATTTATTCAGGATTTTCCCTTTTCCTAATTATATCCCCAAACTTATTAATTTCTGTATTCATATCTTTTTACATTTCTGCCTCATTATGTAAATTGTGTGCGTAGTTCATACAAATGTGGATTAATCCGTCACCACCTCCTCCTGTTAGTTTGTTTGTTTGATTAAAAACTACAGCAAGCGGCTGTAGTGTTTTTAGGGGATAAAAAACCGATATATATTATGGGATGTTGAGATGACTCACAGCAGCTTGTTGTGTGGTTACTTCACATGTGAAAAAAAATAAAAATAAAAGTCTTTTGTGCTGCTGTTGCCATGGCAACACGACCTTCACAGTTCATGAAACTGGACAAACTGTTAAAGTGACGGAACTAATGGGAACATCTGTTGCCTGGCAACAGCAGCCTGTTGAGAATGTCAGGACCATGATGAGGAGGATGATGAAGGATGATGATGAGGATGATGAAGGATGATGATGATGATGAAGGATGATGATGAGGATGAGGAGGACGATGAAGGAAACAGACCAGACCTGTCGTTGCTGTTTAGTTTTAGTTTATTCCATGCAGAACGAGGGAACAGGAACCTGCACAGCTTCAAAACCACCGGAGCTCCAACACGGAGCTCCAACCGGCACCGAACCAGCAGAATCATTCAGGATCCACCATCAGCTCATAGAAAAGTGACACCATGGCACATTTGATCCACCATAGCAATCTGGCTTCTTCTATATAAATATAATATAATATATATATATACACTCTCATAGTAAACACAGAGGTAGACAAACTATAAAAATAGAGATGTGGTACAAACAGAGATGTAAATATATAGAAAGAAGTCTGACATAAAAATATCTGAGTCGCAAAACAGGAAACAGAACCACGACATTCTGACGTCAACATTCAGTGTCCTCATGCAGGAAGTCAGTATTTTACAGGCCGGTCAGGACGGACTCCTTCTGGACAGACTCCGTCTGGTCTGGACGGACTCCTTTAACCAACAGTCTGAGCAACGTGGCGGTCCGAAGACCAGCCGGTCCGGGATCAGACCCGAACCCCGTCCTCGACCCCGATACAGGATCCAGAATCCTCTGAACACCTTTCACACCTGTACCCAGGCTCAAAGTCAGTGTGACGTCACATGGAAACGTCTCTATGACGTGCTTCCGGTTGACGGTTCAAATGCAGAAACTTCCCCTCTCTGGGAGCGCGTGCACGCTGCTTTAGACTCCAGGCGCGTTCAGAGCCAGCGAGTAGGCGGCCATCATCTGCGCACGCAGCTGCTGCTTGACGTGCACGCGCCCGTGCCTCTTCCTCTCGTCGCTGCGCGCGAACCGCTTGCCGCACACATCGCACGAGAAGGGCTTCTCCCCCGTGTGCGTGCGCGTGTGCGTGGTCAGGTGGTCGCTGCGGCTGAAGCTGCGCGCGCAGATCGTGCACTGGAAGGGCTTCTGGCCCGTGTGGATGCGCACGTGCCTGTTGAGCTCGTCTGAGCGCGAGAAGCGGCGCTCGCAGCCGTGCACGGTGCACGGGAACGGCTTCACCTTCAGCCCCCCCGCGCTCTTACCGGGAGCTCTCCGGCCTGCGCGTGACACTTTGGGGGCTCCTCCTGGCGCGTGCACGCTGCTGATGTTGACCATCGGGAACGCGCCCTGCAGGATGGAGGAGAGCAGGTGCGCGTCCAGGGTGGAGGGGGGGGGCTGCTCCGTCTTGATGACGTAGCTACCGGGATCTCCTCCGGTAACCGGAGCAGCAGCTAAGCTCTTCAGCCAGTCCTCAAGACCCAGCGGCTCCTGCTTCACCTCGCAGCCGGCCTTCAGCTCGCCCTGCCCGGCCTCGCAGCTCAGCAGAGAGTCGATGAAAGCAGCAACATCCACCTGTTGCTCCAGAGGCAGCAGAGAGTCCGCGCTGCCCGGGAACAGAGCATCACACCCGGCCACTGATGACTGAGCACACCCGCTGCTGCAGCCGGAGCTCACAAACTCACTCTTGATCACCACGGTGGGAGGTGGGGGGGTGCAGTCCGAGCTGGAAGCCCCGCATGATGGAGCTGCCCCGCATGATGGAGCTGCGGTGCAGAGCGGGCTGGAGGAGGATGCTGCAGCCGGGCAGGGTGCTGCAGAGGCCGGGCTGGACTCCTGCTCCATCTCGGTGCAGATCCCGACTATCTCTGTGATCATGTTGAGGATGGCGTCCGCGGTGCTGCTCAGACCTGCAGCCGGTAGCGGTACCGACTCCGGCTCCGTGAAGAAGCTGCCGGTGTAGCCGAGGGATGGAGAGAGCGTGTCCGAGGAGCAGTCACTGAAGTCCGAGAAGAAATCTGAGTCGGAGGCGTCAGTTCCAGGAGAGAACACTGAAGAGGAGGAAGAGGAGGAGGAGGAGGAGGAAGAGAGGGAGGAGGTGTTAATGTCATTGCATAATCTCTCATCAGTGGGCAGCTGAGTGAAGATGCAGCTGCAGACAGATGCTGCTGCAGTGATGCATTATGTTTGCAATAATCATGCACCAATAAAACACATTAACTAGATTGATCACAAATCATTATAGACATTAACGCACCTTGGCAGAAAGGTGAGCCCACGTCAGAGTCCGCTCCGTCGCTGGGGCTCGAGCCCACACTGTCCACCCACGCGCTGCACGCGTCCTCAAACTCCGACATGAAGCTGTCCTCGCGCTCCAGAAGCATCTTTATTGTATATATATTGTGTGTGTGTAAAGGCAGAACAGGTGGAAGATGGAGAGTCCAGGTATTAGTCCGTTAGTCCACTGGATGCTGAGGCTGCTCAGTGATGCTGAGGCTGAGGATACAGGAGATGCTGAGGATGCTGGTGGTGCTGATGATACTGATTCTCCCTCCGCTCCGCCGTCCCTTTTATACTCTCCGTCTCCTAGGTAACTCCCGGCCCGGCCTTATTGGTCCTCACCGGCGCGAGGGATTCCCCCCGCCGCGCGCATCGTAGCTGCCCAAACATGGTCCGCATCCGGCCGTGACGGCGGGTATCCCCGCACCATAAAAGGACAGGCGGGAGAGCGACGTCGACGTCGAGAGAGAAGGGGTTTCCTCCTTCACTGCGGCAACGGAGCGACACGGAGAGATTATACAAGCACGGGGTTCATGCAGGGATGAGATGCTGCTGCTGCACACCGGAGGATGCTTCAGAGGGGATGTTATTGATGCATTTATACAGAAATATGGAGCATTTATACAGAAATATGGAGCATCTATGCAGAAATATAGAGCATTTATGCAGAAATATGGAGCATTTATGCAGAAAAATTTAGCATTTATGCAGAAATATGGAGCATTTATGCAGAAAAATTTTGCATATATGGAGCATTTATGCAGAAAAATTGAGCATTTATGCAGAAATATGGAGCATTTATACAGAAATATGGAGCATTTATGCAGAAATATGAAGCATTTATACAGAAATATGGAGCATTTATGCAGAAATATGGAGCATTTATACAGAAATATGGAGCATTTATGCAGAAATATGGAACATTTATACAGAAATATGGAGCATTTATGCAGAAATATGGAGCATTTATACAGAAATATGGAGCATTTATGCAGAAATATGGAACATTTATACAGAAATATGGAACATTTATGGAGCATTTATGCAGAAATATGGAGCATTTATACAGAAATATGGAGCATTTATGCAGAAATATGGAACATTTATACAGAAATATGGAGCATTTATGCAGAAATATGGAGCATTTATACAGAAATATGGAGCATTTATGCAGAAATATGGAACATTTATACAGAAATATGGAACATTTATGGAGCATTTATGCAGAAATATGGAGCATTTATACAGAAATATGGAGCATTTATGCAGAAATATAGAGCATTTATGGAGCATTTATGCAGAAATATGGAGCATTTATACAGAAATATGGAGCATTTATGCAGAAATATGGAGCATTTATGCAGAAATATTATGCATTTATACAGAAATATTATGCATTTATAAAGTAATATGGAGCATTTATACAGTAATATGGAGCATTTATGGAGCATTTATGCAGAAATATGGAGCATTTATACAGTAAAATGGAGCATTTATGGAGCATTTATAAAGAAATATGGAGCATTTATAAAGAAATATGGAGCATTTATACCCCAAAAAACTTCATCTTTCAGTCGTTCTCATCATTCCTGTCATTTCTTTACAGAAAGATGCAACAGTTGGTCTCAACACGTTCGCTCCTCACCTGTTGGAGTTTTGTTGATGTTAAATGACATAATAAATATAATAAATGTGCTTTACACAGTAAAAGAGGAAGAAAAGTGTCACAGAATGGTTCACCAGCAGATTGTGGATCAGAACGATGATGAGCAGAAGCTGCTGGGTTGTTGTTGTTGTTTGGCAGCCAGTCATCCTGTTATACTCATAAATAAACAGATATTATGGTATTTATAACCAGGCACATGCTGTAGGCTGGTAATGTAATCCTAATGTAGTGTTATGTAGTGGTAATGTAGTCTTATGTGGTGTTATGTAGTGGTAATGTAGTGTTATGTGGTGTTATGTGGTGTTATGTAGTGGTAATGTAGTGTTATGTGGTGTTATGTAGTGGTAATGTAGTCTTATGTAGTGGTAATGTAGTGGTAATGTAGTGTTATGTGGTGTTATGTAGTGGTAATGTAGTGTTATGTGGTGTTATGTAGTAGTAATGTAGTGTTATGTAGTGGTAATGTAGTCTTATGTGGTGTTATGTAGTGGTAATGTAGTGTTATGTGGTGTTATGTAGTAGTAATGTGGTGTTATGTGGTGTTATGTAGTAGTAATGTAGTGTTTATCAGTAGTATTTATCTGTAGTGTTTATCTGTAGTGTTTATCTGTAGTGTTTATCTGTAGTGTTTATCTGCTGCTGCAGGCGCTGCAGCGGTCCATCTGCAGAGAGTTCTCCTTGGTGCTGAAACTGACGACGACACAGAGAGGTGAGATGACTGTCTAACACACACACACACACACACACACACACACACACACACACACATGTATGACATTCCTGCACGAGCACATCACCACCACCGCTCAGCAGCCGTGATGCTGTCGCCATGGAGACGGGAGGAGATTCAGGGCAGGCGTTATGTAAAACAAGGAAGTCAGAAAATAGATGAAGCTCAGCAGAAAGCTCCTCAGTGACCCTTTAGTCACAGAGGTGGAGAGTAACTAAGTGCATTTACTCAAGTACACATTCGAGGTACTAGTTTTCTATAGTACTTTATACTCTACTACATCTCAGAGGTAACTATAGTACTTTATACTCTACTACATCTCAGAGGTAACTATAGTACTTTATACTCTACTACATCTCAGAGGTATCTATAGTACTTTATACTCTACTACACCTCAGAGGTAACTATAGTACTTTATACTCTACTAAATCTCAGAGGTATCTATAGTACTTTATACTCTACTATACCTCAGAGGTAACTATAGTACTTTATACTCTACTACATCTCAGAGGTAACTATAGTACTTTATACTCTACTACATCTCAGAGGTAACTATAGTACTTTATACTCTACTACACCTCAGAGGTAACTATAGTACTTTATACTCTACTACATCTCAGAGGTAACTATAGTACTTTATACTCTACTACATCTCAGAGGTATCTATAGTACTTTATACTCTATTAGTAGAGGTAACTATAGTACTTTATACTCTACTACATCTCAGAGGTTACTATAGTACTTTATACTCTATTAGTAGAGGTAACTATAGTACTTTATACTCTACTACATCTCAGAGGTAACTATAGTACTTTATACTCTACTACATCTCAGAGGTAACTATAGTACTTTATACTCTACTACATCTCAGAGGTAACTATAGTACTTTATACTCTACTACATCTCAGAGGTATCTATAGTACTTTATACTCTACTACATCTCAGAGGTAACTATAGTACTTTATACTCTACTACATCTCAGAGGTAACTATAGTACTTTATACTCTACTACATCTCAGAGGTAACTATAGTACTTTATACTCTACTACATCTCAGAGGTTACTATAGTACTTTATACTCTACTACATCTCAGAGGTATCTATAGTACTTTATACTCTACTACATCTCAGAGGTAACTATAGTACTTTATACTCTACTACATCTCAGAGGTATCTATAGTACTTTATACTCTACTACATCTCAGAGGTAACTATAGTACTTTATACTCTACTACATCTCAGAGGTATCTATAGTACTTTATACTCTACTACATCTCAGAGGTTACTATAGTACTTTATACTCTATTACATCTCAGAGGTTACTATAGTACTTTATACTCTATTACATCTCAGAGGTAACTATAGTACTTTATACTCTACTACATCTCAGAGGTAACTATAGTACTTTATACTCTACTACATCTCAGAGGTAACTATAGTACTTTATACTCTACTACATCTCAGAGGTAACTGTAGTACTTTATACTCTACTACACCTCAGAGGTAACTATAGTACTTTATACTCTACTACATCTCAGAAGTAACTATAGTACTTTATACTCTACTACATCTCAGAGGTAACTATAGTACTTTATACTCTACTAGTAGAGGTAACTATAGTACTTTATACTCTACTACATCTCAGAGGTAACTATAGTACTTTATACTCTATTAGTAGAGGTAACTATAGTACTTTATACTCTACTACATCTCAGAGGTAACTATAGTACTTTATACTCTACTACATCTCAGAGGTTACTATAGTACTTTATACTCTATTAGTAGAGGTAACTATAGTACTTTATACTCTACTACATCTCAGAGGTAACTATAGTACTTTATACTCTACTACATCTCAGAGGTAACTATAGTACTTTATACTCTACTACATCTCAGAGGTATCTATAGTACTTTATACTCTACTACATCTCAGAGGTAACTATAGTACTTTATACTCTACTACATCTCAGAGGTAACTATAGTACTTTATACTCTACTACATCTCAGAGGTAACTATAGTACTTTATACTCTACTACATCTCAGAGGTTACTATAGTACTTTATACTCTACTACATCTCAGAGGTATCTATAGTACTTTATACTCTACTACATCTCAGAGGTAACTATAGTACTTTATACTCTACTACATCTCAGAGGTATCTATAGTACTTTATACTCTACTACATCTCAGAGGTAACTATAGTACTTTATACTCTACTACATCTCAGAGGTAACTATAGTACTTTATACTCTACTACATCTCAGAGGTAACTATAGTACTTTATACTCTACTATATCTCAGAGGTAACTGTAGTACTTTATACTCTACTACACCTCAGAGGTAACTATAGTACTTTATACTCTACTACATCTCAGAAGTAACTATAGTACTTTATACTCTACTACATCTCAGAGGTAACTATAGTACTTTATACTCTACTAGTAGAGGTAACTATAGTACTTTATACTCTACTACATCTCAGAGGTAACTATTGTACTTTATACTCTACTACATCTCAGAGGTATCTATAGTACTTTATACTCTACTACATCTCAGAGGTTACTATAGTACTTTATACTCTACTACATCTCAGAGGTAACTATAGTACTTTATACTCTACTACATCTCAGAGGTATCTATAGTACTTTATACTCTACTACATCTCAGAGGTATCTATAGTACTTTATACTCTACTACATCTCAGAGGTAACTATAGTACTTTATACTCTACTACATCTCAGAGGTAACTATAGTACTTTATACTCTACTACATCTCAGAGGTACACGTTGTACTTTATACTCTACTACATCTCAGAGGTAACTATAGTACTTTATACTCTACTACATCTCAGAGGTAACTATAGTACTTTATACTCTACTAGTAGAGGTAACTATAGTACTTTATACTCTACTACATCTCAGAGGTAACTATAGTACTTTATACTCTACTACATCTCAGAGGTTACTATAGTACTTTATACTCTACTACATCTCAGAGGTAACTATAGTACTTTATACTCTACTACATCTCAGAGGTTACTATAGTACTTTATACTCTACTACATCTCAGAGGTAACTATAGTACTTTATACTCTACTACATCTCAGAGGTTACTATAGTACTTTATACTCTACTAGTAGAGGTTACTATAGTACTTTATACTCTACTAGTAGAGGTAACTATAGTACTTTATACTCTACTACATCTCAGAGGTTACTATAGTACTTTATACTCTACTACATCTCAGAGGTATCTATAGTACTTTATACTCTACTACATCTCAGAGGTATCTATAGTACTTTATACTCTACTACATCTCAGAGGTAACTATAGTACTTTATACTCTACTACATCTCAGAGGTAACTATAGTACTTTATACTCTACTACATCTCAGAGGTAACTATAGTACTTTATACTCTACTAGTAGAGGTAACTATAGTACTTTATACTCTACTACATCTCAGAGGTAACTATTGTACTTTATACTCTACTACATCTCAGAGGTATCTATAGTACTTTATACTCTACTACATCTCAGAGGTATCTATAGTACTTTATACTCTACTACATCTCAGAGGTAACTATAGTACTTTATACTCTACTACATCTCAGAGGTAACTATAGTACTTTATACTCTACTAGTAGAGGTAACTATAGTACTTTATACTCTACTACATCTCAGAGGTAACTATAGTACTTTATACTCTACTACATCTCAGAGGTTACTATAGTACTTTATACTCTACTACATATCAGAGGTAACTATAGTACTTTATACTCTACTACATCTCAGAGGTATCTATAGTACTTTATACTATACTACATATCAGAGGTAACTATAGTACTTTATACTCTACTACATCTCAGAGGTATCTATAGTACTTTATACTCTACTACATCTCAGAGGTAACTATAGTACTTTATACTCTACTACATCTCAGAGGTATCTATAGTACTTTATACTCTACTACATCTCAGAGGTAACTATAGTACTTTATACTCTACTACATCTCAGAGGTAACTATAGTACTTTATACTCTACTACATCTCAGAGGTAACTATAGTACTTTATACTCTACTACATCTCAGAGGTAACTATAGTACTTTATACTCTACTACATCTCAGAGGTAACTGTAGTACTTTATACTCTACTACACCTCAGAGGTAACTATAGTACTTTATACTCTACTACATCTCAGAAGTAACTATAGTACTTTATACTCTACTACATCTCAGAGGTAACTATAGTACTTTATACTCCAGTACATCTCAGAGGTAACTATAGTACTTTATACTCTACTACATCTCAGAGGTTACTATTGTACTTTATACTCTACTAGTAGAGGTTACTATAGTACTTTATACTCTACTAGTAGAGGTAACTATAGTACTTTATACTCTACTACATCTCAGAGGTTACTATAGTACTTTATACTCTACTACATCTCAGAGGTATCTATAGTACTTTATACTCTACTACATCTCAGAGGTATCTATAGTACTTTATACTCTACTACATCTCAGAGGTAACTATAGTACTTTATACTCTACTAGTAGAGGTAACTATAGTACTTTATACTCTACTACATCTCAGAGGTTACTATAGTACTTTATACTCTACTACATCTCAGAGGTATCTATAGTACTTTATACTCTACTACATCTCAGAGGTATCTATAGTACTTTATACTCTACTACATCTCAGAGGTAACTATAGTACTTTATACTCTACTACATCTCAGAGGTAACTATAGTACTTTATACTCTACTACATCTCAGAGGTAACTATAGTACTTTATACTCTACTAGTAGAGGTAACTATAGTACTTTATACTCTACTAGTAGAGGTAACTATAGTACTTTATACTCTACTACATCTCAGAGGTAACTATAGTACTTTATACTCTACTACATCTCAGAGGTAACTATAGTACTTTATACTCTACTACATCTCAGAGGTATCTATAGTACTTTATACTCTACTACATCTCAGAGGTATCTATAGTACTTTATACTCTACTACATCTCAGAGGTAACTATAGTACTTTATACTCTACTACATCTCAGAGGTAACTATAGTACTTTATACTCTACTACATCTCAGAGGTAACTATAGTACTTTATACTCTACTACATCTCAGAGGTATCTATAGTACTTTATACTCTACTACATCTCAGAGGTAACTATAGTACTTTATACTCTACTACACCTCAGAGGTTACTATAGTACTTTATACTCTACTACATCTCAGAGGTAACTATAGTACTTTATACTCTACTACACCTCAGAGGTTACTATAGTACTTTATACTCTACTACATCTCAGAGGTAACTATAGTACTTTATACTCTACTACATCTCAGAGGTATCTATAGTACTTTATACTCTACTACATCTCAGAGGTAACTATAGTACTTTATACTCTACTAGTAGAGGTAACTATAGTACTTTATACTCTACTAGTAGAGGTAACTATAGTACTTTATACTCTACTACATCTCAGAGGTAACTATAGTACTTTATACTCTACTACATCTCAGAGGTTACTATAGTACTTTATACTCTACTACATCTCAGAGGTAACTATAGTACTTTATACTCTACTAGTAGAGGTAACTATAGTACTTTATACTCTACTACATCTCAGAGGTAACTATAGTACTTTATACTCTACTACATCTCAGAGGTATCTATAGTACTTTATACTCTACTACATCTCAGAGGTAACTATAGTACTTTATACTCTACTACACCTCAGAGGTAACTATAGTACTTTATACTCTACTACACCTCAGAGGTTACTATAGTACTTTATACTCTACTACATCTCAGAGGTTACTATAGTACTTTATACTCTACTAGTAGAGGTAACTATAGTACTTTATACTCTACTACATCTCAGAGGTAACTATAGTACTTTATACTCTACTACATCTCAGAGGTAACTATAGTACTTTATACTCTACTACATCTCAGAGGTAACTATAGTACTTTATACTCTACTACATCTCAGAGGTAACTATTGTACTTTATACTCCACTACATCTCAGAAGTAACTATAGTACTTTATACTCTACTACATCTCAGAGGTAACTATAGTACTTTATACTCTATTAGTAGAGGTAACTATAGTACTTTATACTCTACTACATCTCAGAGGTAACTATTGTACTTTATACTCTACTACATCTCAGAGGTAACTATTGTACTTTATACTCTACTACATCTCAGAAGTAACTATAGTACTTTATACTCTACTACATCTCAGAGGTAACTATAGTACTTTATACTCCAGTACATCTCAGAGGTAACTATAGTACTTTATACTCTACTACATCTCAGAGGTTACTATTGTACTTTATACTCTACTAGTAGAGGTTACTATAGTACTTTATACTCTACTAGTAGAGGTAACTATAGTACTTTATACTCTACTACATCTCAGAGGTTACTATAGTACTTTATACTCTACTACATCTCAGAGGTATCTATAGTACTTTATACTCTACTACATCTCAGAGGTATCTATAGTACTTTATACTCTACTACATCTCAGAGGTAACTATAGTACTTTATACTCTACTAGTAGAGGTTACTATAGTACTTTATACTCTACTACATCTCAGAGGTAACTATAGTACTTTATACTCTACTAGTAGAGGTAACTATAGTACTTTATACTCTACTACATCTCAGAGGTTACTATAGTACTTTATACTCTACTACATCTCAGAGGTAACTATAGTACTTTATACTCTACTAGTAGAGGTAACTATAGTACTTTATACTCTACTACATCTCAGAGGTAACTATAGTACTTTATACTCTACTACACCTCAGAGGTTACTATAGTACTTTATACTCTACTACACCTCAGAGGTTACTATAGTACTTTATACTCTACTACATCTCAGAGGTTACTATAGTACTTTATACTCTACTAGTAGAGGTAACTATAGTACTTTATACTCTACTACATCTCAGAGGTAACTATAGTACTTTATACTCTACTACATCTCAGAGGTAACTATAGTACTTTATACTCTACTACATCTCAGAGGTAACTATAGTACTTTATACTCTACTACATCTCAGAGGTAACTATAGTACTTTATACTCTACTACATCTCAGAGGTAACTATAGTACTTTATACTCCAGTACATCTCAGAGGTAACTATAGTACTTTATACTCTACTACATCTCAGAGGTAACTATAGTACTTTATACTCTACTACATCTCAGAGGTAACTATAGTACTTTATACTCTACTACATCTCAGAGGTAACTATAGTACTTTATACTCTACTACATCTCAGAGGTTACTATAGTACTTTATACTCTTCTACATCTCAGAGGTAACTATAGTACTTTATACTCTATTACATCTCAGAGGTAACTATAGTACTTTATACTCTACTACATCTCAGAGGTAACTATAGTACTTTATACTCTACTACATCTCAGAGGTTACTATAGTACTTTATACTCTTCTACATCTCAGAGGTAACTATAGTACTTTATACTCTACTACATCTCAGAGGTAACTATAGTACTTTATACTCTACTACATCTCAGAGGTAACTATAGTACTTTATACTCTACTACATCTCAGAGGTAACTATAGTACTTTATACTCTACTACATCTCAGAGGTAACTATAGTACTTTATACTCCAGTACATCTCAGAGGTAACTATTGTACTTTATACTCCACTACATCTCAGAAGTAACTATAGTACTTTATACTCTACTACATCTCAGAGGTAACTATAGTACTTTATACTCTATTAGTAGAGGTAACTATAGTACTTTATACTCTACTACATCTCAGAGGTAACTATTGTACTTTATACTCTACTACATCTCAGAGGTAACTATTGTACTTTATACTCTACTACATCTCAGAAGTAACTATAGTACTTTATACTCTACTACATCTCAGAGGTAACTATAGTACTTTATACTCCAGTACATCTCAGAGGTAACTATAGTACTTTATACTCTACTACATCTCAGAGGTTACTATTGTACTTTATACTCTACTAGTAGAGGTTACTATAGTACTTTATACTCTACTAGTAGAGGTAACTATAGTACTTTATACTCTACTACATCTCAGAGGTTACTATAGTACTTTATACTCTACTACATCTCAGAGGTATCTATAGTACTTTATACTCTACTACATCTCAGAGGTATCTATAGTACTTTATACTCTACTACATCTCAGAGGTAACTATAGTACTTTATACTCTACTAGTAGAGGTTACTATAGTACTTTATACTCTACTACATCTCAGAGGTAACTATAGTACTTTATACTCTACTAGTAGAGGTAACTATAGTACTTTATACTCTACTACATCTCAGAGGTTACTATAGTACTTTATACTCTACTACATCTCAGAGGTAACTATAGTACTTTATACTCTACTAGTAGAGGTAACTATAGTACTTTATACTCTACTACATCTCAGAGGTTACTATAGTACTTTATACTCAACTACATCTCAGAGGTATCTATAGTACTTTATACTCTACTACATCTCAGAGGTATCTATAGTACTTTATACTCTACTACATCTCAGAGGTAACTATAGTACTTTATACTCTACTACATCTCAGAGGTAACTATAGTACTTTATACTCTACTACATCTCAGAGGTATCTATAGTACTTTATACTCTACTACATCTCAGAGGTAACTATAGTACTTTATACTCTACTACATCTCAGAGGTAACTATAGTACTTTATACTCTACTACACCTCAGAGGTTACTATAGTACTTTATACTCTACTACATCTCAGAGGTTACTATAGTACTTTATACTCTACTAGTAGAGGTAACTATAGTACTTTATACTCTACTACATCTCAGAGGTAACTATAGTACTTTATACTCTACTACATCTCAGAGGTAACTATAGTACTTTATACTCTACTACATCTCAGAGGTAACTATAGTACTTTATACTCTACTACACCTCAGAGGTTACTATAGTACTTTATACTCTACTAGTAGAGGTAACTATAGTACTTTATACTCTACTACATCTCAGAGGTAACTATAGTACTTTATACTCTACTACATCTCAGAGGTAACTATAGTACTTTATACTCTACTACATCTCAGAGGTAACTATAGTACTTTATACTCTACTACATCTCAGAGGTAACTATAGTACTTTATACTCTACTACATCTCAGAGGTAACTATAGTACTTTATACTCTACTACATCTCAGAGGTAACTATTGTACTTTATACTCTACTACATCTCAGAGGTATCTATAGTACTTTATACTCTACTACATCTCAGAGGTAACTATAGTACTTTATACTCTATTAGTAGAGGTAACTATAGTACTTTATACTCTACTACATCTCAGAGGTAACTATAGTACTTTATACTCTACTACACCTCAGAGGTAACTATAGTACTTTATACTCTACTACATCTCAGAGGTAACTATTGTACTTTATACTCCACTACATCTCAGAAGTAACTATAGTACTTTATACTCTACTACATCTCAGAGGTAACTATAGTACTTTATACTCTATTAGTAGAGGTAACTATAGTACTTTATACTCTACTACATCTCAGAGGTAACTATTGTACTTTATACTCTACTACATCTCAGAGGTAACTATTGTACTTTATACTCTACTACATCTCAGAGGTAACTATAGTACTTTATACTCTACTACATCTCAGAGGTTACTATAGTACTTTATACTCTACTACATCTCAGAGGTAACTATTGTACTTTATACTCTACTACATCTCAGAGGTAACTATTGTACTTTATACTCTACTACATCTCAGAGGTAACTATAGTACTTTATACTCTACTACATCTCAGAGGTAACTATTGTACTTTATACTCTACTACATCTCAGAGGTAACTATAGTACTTTATACTCTACTACATCTCAGAGGTAACTATAGTACTTTATACTCTACTACATCTCAGAGGTAACTATTGTACTTTATACTCTACTACATCTCAGAGGTAACTATAGTACTTTATACTCTACTACATCTCAGAGGTAACTATTGTACTTTATACTCTACTACATCTCAGAGGTAACTATTGTACTTTATACTCTACTACATCTCAGAGGTAACTATAGTACTTTATACTCTACTACATCTCAGAGGTAACTATAGTACTTTATACTCTACTACATCTCAGAGGTAACTATTGTACTTTATACTCTACTACATCTCAGAGGTAACTATTGTACTTTATACTCTACTACATCTCAGAGGTAACTATAGTACTTTATACTCTACTACATCTCAGAGGTAACTATAGTACTTTATACTCTACTACATCTCAGAGGTAACTATAGTACTTTATACTCTACTACATCTCAGAGGTAACTATAGTACTTTATACTCTACTACATCTCAGAGGTATCTATAGTACTTTATACTCTACTACATCTCAGAGGTAACTATAGTACTTTATACTCTACTACATCTCAGAGGTAACTATAGTACTTTATACTCTACTACATCTCAGAGGTTACTATAGTACTTTATACTCTACTACATCTCAGAGGTAACTATTGTACTTTATACTCTACTACATCTCAGAGGTTACTATAGTACTTTATACTCTACTACATCTCAGAGGTAACTATAGTACTTTATACTCTACTACATCTCAGAGGTAACTATAGTACTTTATACTCTACTACATCTCAGAGGTATCTATAGTACTTTATACTCTACTACATCTCAGAGGTAACTATAGTACTTTATACTCTACTACATCTCAGAGGTAACTATAGTACTTTATACTCTACTACATCTCAGAGGTATCTATAGTACTTTATACTCTACTACATCTCAGAGGTAACTATTGTACTTTATACTCTACTACATCTCAGAGGTAACTATAGTACTTTATACTCTACTACATCTCAGAGGTATCTATAGTACTTTATACTCTACTACATCTCAGAGGTAACTATTGTACTTTATACTCTACTACATCTCAGAGGTAACTATAGTACTTTATACTCTACTACATCTCAGAGGTAACTATAGTACTTTATACTCTACTACATCTCAGAGGTAACTATAGTACTTTATACTCTACTACATCTCAGAGGTTACTATAGTACTTTATACTCTACTACATTTATCTGACAGCTTTAGTTACTTTACAGATTCAGATTATTAAAACAATATCTAATACTATAATTTAATGTATACTGTTAAATGCAAAAGTATTAAATAAACTTTAGTCTAAAGTTAGAAAATATATATTTTAGTACATTTACTGTACTTAAGTACAATTTAGAGGTAATCATTCTTCACTTGAGTCTTTTACACTAAACCTCCTCGTTGGTTTGCAGCAGATCATGTGATCATTAGAGACGTTGGAGGTTTCAGAGTGTTGCTGAGCAGCATCTCGTGGTCGCCGGAGGAACTGACTTCACTCTTCACGTCCAGGTGCTGCTCCCGAAATAACCATGTGACCAATCAGGCGACCTGCTGTCATGTGAGGCGTGATGACAGAAAGCCCGTCTCCGTCTGAACCGACTACATGAAGCAGGATTGATGGAAGTGTGTGAGTGCGGGGGCGATGTAAGAGAGACGGTTGCCATGGCGCCGTGCCACCTTCTGTTCCCTCCACCTGTTACCAGCAACACACACTCTGACAGAGCGCCATGACAGCGTTCTTCAGCGCGCCATGACAGCGTTCGGAACGCCGTGGCGTCAGAAACTCTCAGCAAGCCGCTGACTCACACTTCATATGCCTGTCAGAGGACCCAGTCAGTCCGTTGTTAAAGGACTAGTCCACATATTTATTAGGGCCTCCTCTGCTCAGACGCTTGTAATATTATTATTTTAAGAGTCTCGTGTTGCCAAACGTCTCACTAGCGCTCCCTAGAAAGTCGGAAAAATTGAGCCCCTCGTTCAAGGTTCACCTACATGTACGACATTTGGCGAACAGATGTAACATGTGGAGACGCACAAAAAAGCCTCTTGGAGTTATGCCCAAAACTCAACAGGAAGTCGGCCATTTTGAATTAAATTTTCCATTTTCTCTTTAAAGTTAGGAAGGACTCTTTAATATTAGAAAGGACTCTTTAAAGTTAGGAAGGACTCTTCAATATTAGAAAGGACTCTTTAAAGTTAGGAAGGACTCGTTAAAGTTAGGAAGGACTCTTTAATATTAGAAAGGACTCTTTAATGTTAGGAAGGACTCTTTAAAGTTAGGAAGGACTCGTTAATGTGAGGAAGGACTCGTTAAAGTTAGGAAGGACTCTTTAAAGTTAGGAAGGACTTGTTAAAGTTAGGAAGGACTCTTTAAAGTTAGGAAGGACTCGTTAATGTAAGGAAGGACTCTTTAAAGTTAGGAAGGACCTGTTAAAGTTAGGAAGGACCTGTTAAAGTTAGGAAGGACTCGTTAATGTTAGGAAGGACTTGTTAAAGTTAGGAAGGACTCGTTAATGTTAGGAAGGACTTGTTCACGTTAGGAAGGACTTGTTAAAGTTAGGAGGGACTCGTTAATATTAGGAAGGACTTGTTTATGTTAGGAAGGACTCTTTAAAGTTAGGAAGGACTCGTTAATGTTAGGAAGGACTCTTTAAAGTTAGGAAGGATTCGTTAAAGTTAGGAAGGACTCGTTAAAGTTAGGAAGGACTTGTTAAAGTTAGGAAGGACTTGTTAATGTTAAGAAGGACTCTTTAAAGTTAGGAAGGACTCGTTAAAGTTAGGAAGGACTCGTTAATGTTAAGAAGGACTCTTTAAAGTTAGGAAGGACTTGTTAAAGTTAGGAAGGACTCGTTAAAGTTAGGAAGGACTCGTTAATGTTAAGAAGGACTCTTTAATGTTAGGAAGGACTCGTTAATGTTAAGAAGGACTCTTTAAAGTTAGGAAGGACATATATATACACATATATATATATGTGTATATATACAGTATATACTGTAAAGGTGGAGCTGGTTTTAACTGTTGTATACAGTTTATAGTAGTGTATATACTGTATATATATATATATATATATATATATACAGTATTTATATGTGTATACATATAAATACTGTATATATATATATATATATATATATATATATAAATACTGTATATATAGGTGGAGCTGTATACAGTTTAGTCCAGTGGTTCCCAACCTCTGGTTCGGGGCCCTCCAGATGAATCTGAAGGGTCGTGAGACGATTAATGGAGAGAAGAAGAAGAAGAGAAATGTGTTAAATAGTTAAATAGAATCAGACGGCTGACGTGTTCTCTGATAACATCAAGGCTGCTGGACCACCATAAACACACACATGGTCAGGGTGAGGGCACGCAAGTACGCACGCACACACGCACGCACGCACGCACGCACACGCACACACACGCACCAGCAGTAATAGCAACACACACACACACACACGCACCAGCAGTAATAACAACACACACACACACACATGACCTCTGACCTCTCCAAGGCCTCTCCATGTGAGAGAGAGATTAAAAGCAGGACTCTCCAGCCTCCGTCTTCAGTCTCCGTCTCCTCTTCACCATGTTCAGTCGTCTCCTCTCCTCTCTTCCTCCCTTCATCCACTATCTCTCCCTCCCTCCCTCCTTCTCTCCATCCTTCCTCCTCCTCGTCCTCTTCGTCGTTGCGGCCGTCGTCGTTGTCTTCCTGATCTCGTCCTGTCCTCGTCCGGCCCGGGGCTCCGTCCCCTGCCTGCCGAGGATCCCCGTCCTGGGCAGCCTCCCGTGGCTGGGAGGAGGACTCCCTCCACACCTCCTCTTCAGCCAGCTGGCACACAGGTGAGAGCGCTCAGCCTCCTCGGGACGACTCGGGACGACTCGGAAGAACTCGTTAGGAAGGATTCGTTAAGGTTTGGGAGGACTCGTTAGTGCTCGAGAGGACTCGTTAGTGCTTGGGAGGATTCGTTAAGGTTTGGGAGGACTCGTTAATGTTTGAGAGATCGTTAAGGTTTGAGAGGACTCATTAAAGTTTGGGAGCACTCATTAATGTTTGGGAGGACTCGTTAGTGTTTGGAAGGACTCGTTAACGTTTGGAAAGACTCATTAGTGTTTGGAAGGACTCGTTAACGATTGGAAGGACTCGTTAATGTTTGGAAAGACTCGTTAACGTTCGGAAAGACTCATTCATATTTGGAAGGACTCGTTAATGGTTGGGAGGACTCGTTAGCGATTGGAAGGACTCTTTAATGTTTGTGAGGACTTGTTAACGGTTGGAAGGACTCGTTAACGTTTGGAAAGACTCATTAGTGTTTGGAAGGACTCGTTAACGATTGGAAGGACTCGTTAATGTTTGGAAAGACTCGTTAACGTTTGGAAAGACTCATTAATATTTGGAAGGACTCGTTAATGGTTGGGAGGACTCGTTAGCGATTGGAAGGACTCTTTAATGTTTGTGAGGACTCGTTAACGGTTGGAAGGACTCGTTAATGGTTGGAAGGACTCGTTAATGTTTGGAATGACTCGTTAATGTTTGGAATGACTCGTTAATGTTTGGAATGACTCATTAATGTTTGGAATGACTCGTTAATGGTTGGAGGACTCGTTAATGGTTGGAAGGACTCATTCATGGTTGGAAGGACTAATTAATGGTTGGATGGACTAATTAATGGTTGGAAGGACTCGTTAATGTTTGGAGGACTCGTTAATGTTTGGAGGACTCGTTAATGGTTGGAAGGACTCGTTAATGTTTGGAAGGACTCGTTCATGGTTGGAAGGACTCGTTAATGGTTGGGAGAACTTGTTAATGGTTGGAGGACTCGTTAATGGTTGGAGGACTCGTTAATGGTTGGAATGACTCGTTAATGTTTGGAATGACTCGTTAATGGTTGGAGGACTCGTTAATGGTTGGAGGACTCGTTAATGGTTGGAAGGACTCTTTAATGTTTGGAGGACTCGTTAATGTTTGGAAGGACTCGTTAATGTTTGGGAGGGCTCGTTAATGTTTGGAAGGACTCGTTAATGTTTGGAAGGACTCGTTAATGTTTGGAGGACTCGTTAATGTTTGGAAGGACTCGTTAATGGTTGGAAGGACTCGTTAATGTTTGGAATGACTCGTTAATGGTTGGAGGACTCGTTAATGGTTGAAAGGACTCGTTAATGGTTGGAAGGACTCGTTAAAAGCTAGAAGGACTTGTTGTTTTCCAGGTACGGGTCTCTGTTTGCTCTCTACCTGGGTCCTCACTACACTCTGGTGGTGAACAGCCATCAACATGCCAGAGAGGTTCTGCTGCAGAGAGGACGAGACTTCGCTGGACGACCGAGTATGGTGAGTTCATCACTTCATACGTCCTGGTTCCTTTAAAGAAACGGAGCGCATTCCAAACAATGTCCTCATTTTCCTAGAAATGTCCTCAATTTTTTTAAATGTCCTCACTTTCGTCTAAATAAAAATATCATCAATAAGACCTTTAAATAAATGTAGTGCAGTAAAAGTACAATATTAACCTCTGAGAAGTACTGGAGTAGAAGTATAAAATACTCAAGTAAAGTACCTCAAAGCTGTACTTGAGTAGAGTACTTGAGTAAAAGTACTGAGTTACTTTCCACCTCTACATTTGACATCAGGTTGTAGAGTTCACAACGCAGTGATTTAGTGTTTGAGGACTCTGTGACGTGTCCTCTGCAGGTGACCACCGACCTGTTGACCCGAGGAGGTAAAGACATCGCCTTCTCCGACTACACTCCTCTCTGGAAGTTACACCGCCGCCTCGTCCACAACTCCTTCACTCTGTTTGGAGAAGGAAGCGGCCGGCTGCAGGACATCGGTACGTTGTAAATGAACATGTCCACGTCCACGGCGTTCCAGCAGCTGCTTCGCTGTAAACGTCTTCTCTGTCTCTCCAGTTCTGTCCTCCGTGGACAGTCTCTGTGGCGAGTTGTTGTCCAGTGGGCGGCGTGGCTTCGACCCGTCTCCCGCGGTGACCGGGGCCGTCACCAATGTCGTGTGCACGCTGGTGTTCGGTGCCACCTATCGCCCCGGCGACGCCGAACTGCAGGACGTGATCCGATACAACGACGGCATCGTGCAGACGATCGCCAGAGGAGGACTGGTGGACATTTACCCCTGGATGAAGGTACAGACTATAATCTGGATGAAGGTACAGACTATGATCTGGATGAAGGTACAGACTATAATCTGGATGAAGGTACAGACTATGATCTGGATGAAGGTACAGACTATGATCTGGATGAAGGTACAGACTATAATCTGGATGAAGGTACAGACTATAATCTGGATGAAGGTACAGACTATGATCTGGATGAAGGTACAGACTATAATCTGGATGAAGGTACAGACTATGATCTGGATGAAGGTACAGACTATGATCTGGATGAAGGTACAGACTATGATCTGGATGAAGGTACAGACTATGATCTGGATGAAGGTACAGACTATGATCTGGATGAAGGTACAGACTATAATCTGGATGAAGGTACAGACTATGATCTGGATGAAGGTACAGACTATGATCTGGATGAAGGTACAGACTATGATCTGGATGAAGGTACAGACTATGATCTGGATGAAGGTACAGACTATAATCTGGATGAAGGTACAGACTATGATCTGGATGAAGGTACAGACTATGATCTGGATGAAGGTACAGACTATAATCTGGATGAAGGTACAGACTATGATCTGGATGAAGGTACAGACTATAATCTGGATGAAGGTACAGACTATGATCTGGATGAAGGTACAGACTATAATCTGGATGAAGGTACAGACTATGATCTGGATGAAGGTACAGACTATAATCTGGATGAAGGTACAGATTATAATCTGGATGAAGGTACAGATTATAATTTGGATGAAGGTAGAGATTATAATGTTTTCACTTTCCAAAATGTCCTCATTTTCCCATAATTGTCCTCACTTTCCAAAATAAATGTCTTCAAATACCAAAATTTTTCCTCACTTTCCCCAAAAAGTGTCCTCACATTTACTTAAATGCCTTCACTTTCCAAAATGTCTTTATTTTCCCATAAATGTCCGCAATTTCCCCAAAAATGTCCTCACTTCCCCCAAAAATGTCCTCACTTCCCCCAAAAATGTCCTCACTTCCCCCAAAAATGTCCTCACTTCCCCCAAAAAGTTGTCTTCACTTTCCCAGAATAGTGTCCTAACATTTCCTAAACTGTCTTCACTTTCCAAAACGTCCTCAGTCTCGATGTCTAAAGCTCATCTCGGTCCTCATAAAGACAGAGGTAGAGCACACACTAACGGTCTGTCTCCGTCCCTCAGGTCTTTCCTAACAAATGTCTCAGTAAACTGAAGGACTGCATCACCGTGAGAGACCGACTGCTGTCCCGTAAACTGGAGGAGCACAAGGTAACGGACCGCGTCCCACCGGGTCGTTGTTATATGAGATGTGTTTAAATCCTGCTGGATGAGTCGTAAATATGAGCTTCACATCATGGACTTGTGTCCAGGCGTCGCTGAGCGACGGTGACCCCCGTGACCTTCTGGACGCCTTGCTGAAGGGCAAGACGGACAGCGGGCCGGGTCAAAGATCACCTGGGTCGGAGGAGGAGAGGATAACCGACGACCACGTCCTGATGACGGCGGCCGAGGCCTTCGGAGCCGGCGTGGAGACGACGTCCACCACGCTGCTGTGGATCCTGGCCTACCTGCTGCACCACCCGGAGGTACGCATGATGTCATCATGTGGTCGGTGGATGGTTATCGGTTATAAACGGCGTGCTCGGTGTGCCCCCCCTCTCCAGGTCCAGGAGCGCGTGCAGAAGGAGCTGGACGAGCACGTGGGCAGCGATCGGGCGGTCTGCGTGTCGGACCGCGGCCGGCTGCCGTATCTGGACTGCGTCATCAACGAGGGCATGAGGATCCGACCGGTGAGCCCGGTGCTGATCCCGCACACCGCCATGACGGACAGCAGGTGAGCCGGCGCTTTAAACACCACAACCCAAACAACTACAATATATATACATATATATATATATATATATATATACATATATGTATATATACATATATGTATATATGTATATGTATATACGTATATACATATACATATATACGTATATATATATACGTATATATATATATATATATATACATATATATTTATATATATAAATATATAAAATACTATTTTAATAATCAAGTCAAGTTTCAATCAGACAGATAAAACAATGAAAGTAACCAGCGGTGGAAGAAATATTCAGAAATACAAAAGTACTAATACCACTCTGTGAAAATACCCGTCCTGTATTGAATTAAAACCGTACTTACCTACTTACTATTCCTAAATGTCTTCACTTCCCCCCAAAAATGTCTTCACTTCCCGAAAAAATGTCTTCACTTCCCGAAAAAATGTCCTCACACCTTCAGATGAATAATAATAATAATAATAATAATAATAAATACACGCTCTCTCTCTCTCTTTCTCTTGTAGTATCGGAGGTCACTCTGTCAGTCGTGGGACTCGCGTGTTGGTCAACATGTGGTCGATTCACCACGACCCCCGACACTGGGACAACCCCGACCTGTTCAACCCAGGTAAAACACACTCACACACACCGAAACAAACCCCCTCGTCGGACATTTCCAACAATCCAAAGCGTTTTCCCGCCTCTCCAGATCGTTTCCTTGACGACCGGGGCCAGCGGGTCACGCCCTCCTGCTTCCTGCCGTTCGGGGCGGGACCTCGAGTCTGCGTCGGCGAATCGTTGGCCAGGCTGGAGCTCTTCCTCTTCCTGTCCTCTCTGCTGCAGCGAATGAGCTTCACGCTGCCGGACGGGGCTCCCCCGCCCAACCTGCAGGGGCGGCTGGGCGTGGTCCTGCAGCCGCTACCTTATAAGGTCGTTGTCACGCCAAGGGCGGGGTGGGAGGGCGGGGCTAAATGAAAGGGGGAGGGGCTGATACTTTTGTTACGAAGCTAAAATGTTACTCAGGTAAAAAATGAACTGAAAGAAAGGTAACACTTTATAATAAACATCCCTTATAATAGTTAATTAAACTATTTTACTGTTAATAAACAATGAAATGATCATTATTAATGTTTACTAATTATTATTAATGCTAGTTATTTTATCATTAGTTTGTGATTTATGAAATAATTAGTTTGGTTCTTGGTTTCTGGTCGTCTCCATCTTGGTTTTTAGTCGTCTCCATCTTGGTTTCTGGTCGTCTCCATCTTGGTTTTTGGCGTCTCCATCTTGGTTTTTGACGTCTCCATCTTGATTTCTGGTCGTCTCCATCTTGGTTTTTGGCGTCTCCATCTTGGTTTTTGGTCGTCTCCATCTTGTTTTTTTGACGTCTCCATCTTGTTTTTTTGACGTCTCCATCTTGGTTTTTGGCGTCTCCATCTTGGTTTCTGGACGTCTCCATCTTGGTTTCTGGTCGTCTCCATCTTGGTTTTTGGCGTCTCCATCTTGGTTTTTGACGTCTCCATCTTGGTTTCTGGTCGTCTCCATCTTGGTTTTTGGCGTCTCCATCTTGGTTTTTGACGTCTCCATCTTGGTTTCTGGTCGTCTCCATCTTGGTTTTTGGCGTCTCCATCTTGGTTTTTGGTCGTCCCCATCTTGTTTTTTTGACGTATCCATCTTGTTTTTTTGACGTCTCCATCTTGGTTTTTGGCGTCTCCATCTTGGTTTCTGGTCGTCTCCATCTTGGTTTTTGCCGTCTCCATCTTGGTTTTTGGTCGTCTCCATCTTGGTTTTTTGGCGTCTCCATCATGTTTTTTTGACGTCTCCATCTTGGTTTTTGACGTCTCCATCTTGGTTTTTGACGTCTCCATCTTGGTTTCTGGTCGTCTCCATCTTGGTTTTTTGACGTCTCCATCTTGGTTTTTGACGTCTCCATCTTGGTTTCTGGTCGTCTCCATCTTGGTTTTTGGCGTCTCCATCTTGGTTTTTTGACGTCTCCATCTTGGTTTTTGACGTCTCCATCTTGGTTTCTGGTCGTCTCCATCTTGGTTTTTGGTCGTCTCCATCTTGTTTTTTTGACGTCTCCATCTTGGTTTTTGACGTCTCCATCTTGGTTTCTGGTCGTCTCCATCTTGTTTTTTTGACGTCTCCATCTTGGTTTTTGCCGTCTCCATCTTGGTTTTTGACGTCTCCATCTTGGTTTCTGGTCGTCTCCATCTTGGTTTTTGACGTCTCCATCTTGTTTTTTTGACGTCTCCATCTTGGTTTTTGGCGTCTCCATCTTGGTTTCTGGTCGTCTCCATCTTGGTTTCTGGTCGTCACCAAACAGCAGCAGAATCTAAACCACTCGTCCTAAAATACTGTTACTTAGCACAAGTATTTGCTAAAATGCTCCGGCATGCGTATCAAGTTAAATGAATTCTGATTGGCTTGCCAGATGGCTGGTGTAATTTGACGTTATTAATGTTTTTTAATCAATAAATAATGATTCATATCCATTATGGTGATTTGTTTTCATTATGAGACACACAGGAGGCAGATTTGACAGTTTTATTCAGTATATCTTCACACACTATAGAACAGGCTGGTTTAGTTAGGTCACACACACACACATCCACACATACACGCTCACTATTCATTTAGTATTACTAATAATTAGCATTGTTATCATCATAATATTAAGGGATTTAATCTCTTCTCTGCTTCCTTCGACTCCTCCGACAGAAACCTCATGCAAACAGGAAGGACAGCAGAGATGAGATGACGAGAGAAAACCGTTGTTTAGACGGAAAGGAGGAGGAACACACGGACGGTTTAGTAAATTAAATTATTCTGTCAAACAATCTCCTCGTGTAGCGATCAAAGAGTAAACATTTAATGAGTAAAACTGTGACTGGGTTCACATTTCAATCAGGATTGGTTACCCATAGTTACCTCAAGCAGCCGCGGGTTCGTAACGTAAAGTTCTTTTTTGCCATTACCGGCTGATAACAGCTAACGTTAACTAACTCTTATCAGCTGATAACAGCTAACGTTAACTAACTCTTACCGGCTGATAACAGCTAACGTTAACTAACTCTTACCGGCTGATAACAGCTAACGTTAACTAACTCTTACCGGCTGATAACAGCTAACGTTAACTAACTCTTACCGGCTGATAACAGCTAACGTTAACTAACTCTTACCGGCTGATAACAGCTAACGTTAACTAACTCTTACCGGCTGATAACAGCTAACGTTAACTAACTCGTACCGGCTGATAACAGCTAACGTTAACTAACTCTTACCGGCTGATAACAGCTAACGTTAACTAGCTCTTACCGGCTGATAACAGCTAACGTTAACTAACTCTTACCGGCTGATAACAGCTAACGTTAACTAACTCTTACCGGCTGATAACAGCTAACGTTAACTAACTTACCGGCTGATAACAGCCAACGTTAACTAGCTCTTACCGGCTGATAACAGCTAACGTTAACTAGCTCTTACCGGCTGATAACAGCTAACGTTAACTAACTCTTACCGGCTGATAACAGCTAACGTTAACTAGCTCTTACCGGCTGATAACAGCTAACGTTAACTAGCTATTACCGACTGATAACAGCTAACGTTAACTAGCTATTACAGGCTGATAACAGCTAACGTTAACTAGCCATTAGCGGCTGATAACAGCTAACGTTAACTAACTCTTACCGGTTGATAACAGCTAACGTTAACTAGCTATTACCGACTGATAACAGCTAACGTTAACTAGCCATTGGCGGCTGATAACAGCTAACGTTAACTAGCTCTTACCGGCTGATAACAGCTAACGTTAACTAGCTATTACCGGCTGATAACAGCTAACGTTAACTAGCTATTACCGACTGATAACAGCTAACGTTATCTAACGTAATCCGACCCGTCAATGTGAATCCAGTCAGTGTGATAGAAACTCTTCTATCAGAGAGGAACATTTTTGAATGTTATCGTCAACATTCGATGAACAACCTTCTCTGGTTTGACTCAACGGATTTCTCAACAAAAAGAGATCAAGACGGGGTTTCCAAACATTAGGCCAGCCCTGACATCAGCCTCGTGCACACCTAAGACGACACTAAATGTAGTCGTAGTTTTTGTCACGTAACTTTCGTACTTAAGTTACGCCACTTCTGTTGTTATTTAAACAAAAAATGCAATCTTTTCCTAAAGCTAACTCAGTAGTTTTTGTCACGTAACTTCCGTACTTGAGTTATGGCACTTCCGGTGTTGTTTTAACCCAAACCGCGATCTTTTCTCAAACCTAACTAAGTTGTTTTGTTGCCTAATCCTAACCAAGACGATGTTTTCCTAAGTCTAGTTAAGTAGTTTTAATTTGAAAAGAGCAGAAATGAAACGTGTGTCACGTGTTGCTGGACATTCGTAGGAAAAAGGACGAAAAATACGTTATTGAAAGTCGTGCTGAGCGTCACGAAAAAAAGGGGAAATATTCGTGAGGACATTTGGAAATAAAATCCTAAATGAATTGGCAGATGTCAAAACCAAAACCAGTTTTGCTTCACGAGGCTGATCTCAGAGCTGCAGAGCCTTTTGGGAACCTGAGCTACAAACAGACAGATTTTAGACAACATTTCCTCAGTCACTCTAGTCGAAAGTCCACACCCACGCAGAGCGAGAACGGCTCTATCTAATGCTAAGTAGTAACAGTTGTCAAGTAGAAATGGCACTCTGTAACCATGGAGATATATAACCTTATTAGTTCAGGTAAACAAAAAACACCATCAACCACAACATCAACGGCTCGGTATCACCCTTCTCGAGGAGGTCCTTCAAACCTCCACGAACTCTCAGTCCACAGGCGCTAATTTGGCCGCCTGGATTCAATCAGGTCGACCTCCGTCTGAGACGAATCGCAGACGCCATCGGAGGATCTGCTCGAGCTCTCCGAAGTCAAAACCTGTGAATTTAGCCACAAAAGGTTTAAAAAACAAGATCGTTTTTAATCCATCCGCGTATGAATCCAATCTTGTGCGCACGTTGGTTTCCAAACCGACCACCGAAGACGTCTGGAAAACATCCAGCTGTCAATCAGAGTTCGATAGAAACTGTTGCGCTCTGTTAAGTCACGTCCTTTCCATGGCGTTAGTGGTAATGGAGGTCCAACGTAGCTTTGTCCATCATCTGTACGGGTAGCTCCGTCGGCAAAGTTAACACCCGTCGTCCTTTTGCAACAAATGGGTGGTGAAGTCGGCGTTGTAATGCAGCATGGACACAGGGTTTAAGGATCAGTCAGACTCGAGGTCTTTACATCACAATCATCAGGAACACTTTCCTCCAAGATTACATTTCCTCTAGCTCCTGTCTTTATTTTCTAAGGGGCCGTTCACGTCCAAAAACGCGTCCGCCGTGCCGCTTTCGTGGGAGGTTACGCTCTTGTCGCACCTGCTGTTATTAAGCAACCAAAACCTGCGTGCTGAATAAAACTCAGACAAAACAAAGATAAATGGATTTCCAGCACCAATCAGCTTCACGGGTGTTGTGACGTTCTCAGACAGAAAGGTTCAAGCAAGTAAAACAGTCCGTTGGACAGATCGTAAAGCTCTCAGTCCTGCACTAAAATGATTAACTCCTCCTGTTTAACGGAGACTTGATATTTACGGAAGAAAGAAAAAAAGATATCTGCCGGCTGTGATTGGTTGTTCCTCGTCACATGACATTAGGGACGCACCGATGCCGACCCAAGTAGCTGGATGGAGTATCACTGGTATCGGATCGGTACTTGGTATCGGCTGATACCCAAAGCCCATCGATCGCTGTCGGTATCGGGACTGGAAAAGTCCGATCGGTGCATCCCTACATGACATGCAGTGCACGTTTCTGCGCTCCAAAAGTTGAACTACTTTATTTCGGGGCGTAACCGTCATGCCCTGAAAAATAGGTGCTTGGGAACGCTTGCACGCACTTCTGTGCATCTACACTGACAACAATGAGTTTTAGGGCGCAAAACAAAACGCAGCATGTGAACGACCCCGAAGGCGACATTTGAACAGTTCTGGTTCCGCCACAATCTGATGTCACTGCACACTCTTTCTCCTCTCTCATTGGCTACAGGTCAGACTTTACTTCCTGGTGTCTTTTTTCCAACACGCCCTGACGTCTGGTTTTTGAACCAACACACATTTGTGAAACTTTGCTAACACAGCTTACATTAAAAGCTGTAAAAAAAAAAAAAAATAGATAAACAAAAACAAGTGCACTTTGTGGGAGCAGGTTGAAGAAAACGTGACAAAGAAATTGTTAAATATTTAGTCCCAGTGATACGAAAGAACATCCTGCTACAACACTTCATAACCATTTATAAATAGTAAATTAATAATTAATTATACTTAGTTAAGTTATTTTACTGTAAACAAACAACAAAATGATAATTAATACTGTTTACTAATTATTAGCAATGCTTTTATTTGTTATTTACAGTTTATTAATGCACAAATTATTACATTTTATATACTATATATGTAAATAGATATTTAATGATTAAGATATTATTTGTAAACCTTTAACAAATTGTTCGTAAAACATCTATAAACATTACATAGACAGATATTTTTTAACAATTTGTTAATGGTTAATAATTGGTTTGTAAAATTTGGATGCTATTATAAAACTGCAACTGATAATTACAATAACCCTGTTAAATGTATTTATAATACAAAGTATTTAAATACTTTGTATTATAAATACTTTGAATATAAGAATGTAGAACGTAATTGTTAAAGTCTCTTATCAGCTACGATACACTGGAGAATTTATAAACTAATTATTCCACATTACACAAAGTAATAACATAAATTATAGCATTACTAATAGTTCGTAAACATTGTTAATCATCATTTAATTGTTTGTTCACAGTAAAATAACTTAAGTTTAATTAACTATCAATTTATAAACGATGGTTATTAATATAAAGTGAGAAGTAGAACAAAATGATTCATTTTGACGTTTCTACGCTGACACGATTAAAAAGTACTACAAATGTGTGATGCCATACCAACGTGAAAATGTGTTGGAAATTTACTTGGAATAAAAAAAAAAATGCACCAGCTCTTACAATCATTACACAGCTGCTGCTGTTGGGTGAAAATCTCACATCTCCAAGGTGTTGACACAGAAAATTATGCATTTTTTGAGTGTTATAGAAAGACTTTCATCGCAGCCAAAGGTGCGTAGGAATTGTTATATTTCACCTTAACTGGAGGTTTTTACCCAACAATGACATTACTTTGCTATCAACGCTTTTTGAAGAAGTTTTTTTTGGGGGGGGGGTGTTTTGGCGGGGGGGTATTTACACACAGACTCTTGCTGATGAAAAATATTGCTCTTCACTAATTACAGATTCTAAGGTGATTGGAAATACACCGGCATGTACTACACACAAATGTTAGTAACTCTCCATCATTGACAAAATATACTCTAACCTTTATGTCTTTCTGTCACAAAATATCAATATCGACAAATCAATATGTTACAACAACGTAAACCCGAAATGACTTGTTCTCCAATTCTTAAGCCATCGATTGATCAATTTATCAGTAGAATTCTATGAATGAAGAGAGATGCATTGAACGTAGACGTCTTGTATCTGACCTCAAATTCAGGGAAAGAAACAAAGACGGGAATGATGACGTATTCCCGTCTCTGTTGTTTGGTGCTTTGTTTCCGTCTAAAAAGTGCCCATTGTTTATTCCTGTTTATGCAGAAGCTTTTTTCTCTCCGCCGAAAGGCTGACGCACAACTGCTCCATCAACCCTGAGACCTTCCATACAGGATCAAGTTGCCACGAAACACATCAAAACTGTCTTTTTCCCTTTTCAGAAACTACCCACCTAATTCCGCTCTCCTGACAGACTTCTTCATCTAAACGTCAACCTCTAATGAATGAATCAGTCTTCCCCTCTGTCAGTCAGAGTGAATCATCATCATCCTCCTACTTCAGTCGCTCTTCGTTTTTCCCAAAACAGCCAGTTTGTCCCCGGCACGTTTCCAAAAACCTCCGTCATCGCCCCGAGACGAGCGAGGGTGTCTTCTGCTAAATGTTCCAACTATTTAAAGTTCTCGTTGGTGACAGACAGACGTCATTTCTGTCGAGAAGCAAACGCACCCTCTGGTGAACACCGGTTCGACTTGCGAGCGTCGACATCATTGGACCACCCAAGACGGATTTATAATTGCAGAATTGGTTGTGTGAGGGTTTAGCGTTTAATTTAAGGATGCACCGATACCGATACCAGATTGGATATCGGGCTGATACTGACTCAAATTTATTTGTTATATTTTGTTTTACAAAGTTAGGAAAGCAATGTTTAAGTCAAGCCTGATCCCAGTCACTCCCACACAGCGAGACTTATAGCTTAATAATTATATATCGGATAGCTAGGTAGCCATAGCATCTGTTGAGCTAACCACCGCTGTACAGTTGTTAAATTCTGATTGGAATACGTAAGGGATAATGTAGAGTGAGCCGGTCATTGTTGTTTATATCACAACAATGACCTGTTAGCTGTACATCATACCGCTTATTACACGGCTACGTACTTAAAAAATCAATAATTTGACACAAAAATGGTCTGCCAGAGTCCGACACCAGAGCTGCGCCCATAGCGACGGTCTGCTATAGAGAAATAACAGACCGTAGAACGCTGTGATTGACCAATCAGAATCAAGTATTCAACAAAGACTCAGTAGTCAGTGGAAGCTAGCATTTGCATGTTAGCGTTAAACTCCATTCCATGGCTAAATAAGCCTGCTGGCTAGTTAGCATAGCTTATAATTACCAGTAGTCCAGGTTTTCAGTACCCTTCAGGTTTTTGACCACTAGTAACACTATGGAACAATATATATATAACGTCCCTCGATTCCACTGGTCAACCGTTGGCAATAATGGGCCAAGAAAAGCAGCAATATGCTCGCGAAAGGCGCAGTACAATCAGCCTACTAGCTAGCAAATACGGATGTAAACAATGCAGGTTTTAAGGAGTACTCCAAGACACAGATTTAAACAATAACGGTCAAAAATTGGAGCTGAGTAGTAGGCCAAAGTATTACTTTCTAGTTTGGGTCAACCTCCCATAATGCAACTTAAATAGCACCTTTAAAACTGTTGTTGGAGTGTGAAGTCACAGTATTTTGGAGACTAAAACTAAAGATAAGACTGTGTCGCCTTAACATCCACAAGGAAATCTACCTTGTTAAGACAGTTCACTCTGACTGAGAACAACTCCCCAAAGTTACGTAATGGTGGATTGCTAAATATTGTTTTGTGTGAACTTCTGTTGGGATCAAAACTGGGGATCAGAAACCACGTTGTAATAAGCTTTCTTGTTGACTCATTTCCTAACATCCGACACCTAAAGCTGGTCTGACAAACAGATGATGAATTTATTATGTGACTTAACTGATCCACAATCATCTGCGTTCAAAAACTTCCCCGGTTGCAGAACAATCTAAAAAAAACTGTTTTAAGGGTGGACGCCATCGCCATCGCCATCGCCATCGCCATCACCATCACCATCACCATAGTTGACTTCATCCCTTGTCATGGATGACGAATGGTTTGATCCGCCCACTTCCATCAATCACACGGTCTCCATGACGATGACGACTTTGCCGCCGTCGTCGGACGTCGGCGTGGTGGCGGAGGTGGAATTACACAGTGTGAGTCCTTCCCCTGTGGCTATCTGACCTCTGGCAGGGCAGTCCACGCTGTCATGGAGATCAGTGTTTCCACCTCCTTTTTTATCCCTCTCACCTCCTCCTCCTCCTCTCCTGCCATCCTCCTTCCTTTCCCCCTCCTCCTCTTCCTCATCCTCCTCCTCCTCCTCCTCCACCCGACACCTGCATACCTCGATGCCAGAGTCGCCGGTAAGTCGCCGATGTCTATACTGGCTCTCGTCGGCTCCCATGTCCTCATCTTCATCATCATCATGGTCCTCCTCCTCCTGGTCCTCCTCTCCGTCCTCCCAGCTGGGAGGTCCTGGTTCAAAGACGTCCACGCAGGGGGAGAAGAGAGTCTGTTTCGGAGGGGACTGAGTGGCCCGAGGCGAGGGGGAGAGGGAGGAAGCGTGGCCGGAGGAAGTTCCACCTTTGTTGGACTGGTGCAGAGCAGTGAGGGGGTCAAGCAGTAGAGCTGGGGCTGGGAGGGAAGTAGAAGACAGGGCTGGAGGGGTGGGGAGGGAAGGAGGAGAAGAAGGAAGGGATGAGGGTGAGGATGGGGAGAGGGCAGCCGGGGGAGACTGGGAAGCGATAGAAGATTCGGACTCTATAGTTATGGCTGGGCAGGAGGAAGAGGGGGATGTTATGAAAGTGAGCACTGGGACCGGAGTGGACAGTGAGCCTGATCTAGAACCAACACTAGAGCATGATCCAGAAGCAGAACTAAAACCAGCCTGGACATTTGATGGTAATGGGCCGATAAGGTCTTGCTTTTGAGACAGGACCAGAGAAGGACCTGAATCGGCTGGTACTGCAGCTGGATATAGGCAAGATACAAGAACAGCAACAGACCCTGGGTGTTGGGGCAAGCCTGACGTTGGGCTGGGAGGAACCAGGACTGGACCTGTCCCGGGTGACAGTTCTGGAATCTGGCAATGGGCTAATGAAGGTACATCTGTAGCAAGGGTAAGGTTTGAATGTGCAGGATTTACAATCGGATTAGTTTCACAGTCTGGGGCTATGGTGATTTTAGGTTGTAAGATTGGCACAAGGGTAAGGCTTGAAGGTACTGGGTCTGGAGCTTTTGTATGATTTTTAAGTATTGGGTCTGGAAAGGGGCTAAGGTTTGAGGGTATTGGTTCTGGAACTTGGGTCAAGTTTGAAGGTACCGGGGTAGGAGTTTGGGTAAGGTTTGAAGGTATCGGGGGTGGAGCTTGGGTAAGGTTTGAAGCTGTCGGGCCAGGAGCTCGGGTAAGGTTTGAAGGTACTGGGGCTGGAGCTTGGGTAAGGTTTGAAGGTACCGTGGTTGGAGTTCGGGTAAGGTTTGAAGGTAACGGGGCTGGTGCTTGGGTAAGGTTTGAAGGTACTGGGGCTGGAGCTTGGGTAAGGTTTGATGGTACCGGGGTTGGTGCTTGGGTAAGGTTTGAAGGCAACAGGGCTGGTGCTTGGGTAAGGTTTGAAGGTACTGGGGCTGGAGCTTGGGTAACGTTTAAAGGTACCAGGGCAGGAGCTTGGGTAAGGTTTGAAGGTACTAGGGTGGGAGCTTGGGTAAGGTTTGAAGGTACTGGGGCTGGTGCTTGGGTTAGGTTTGAAGGTACTGGGGCTGGAGCTTGGGTAACTTTTGAATGTACCAGGGTAGGAGCTTGGGTAAGGTTTGAAGGTACTGGGGCTGGAGCTTGGGTAACGTTTGAAGGTACCAGGGTAGGAGCTTGGGTAAGGTTTGAAGGTACCAGGGTAGGAGCTTGGGTAAGGTTTGAAGGTACTGGGGCTGGAGCTTGGGTAAGGTTTGAAGATACTGGAGTTGGACCTTGGGTAAGGTTTGAAGGTACTGGGGCTGGAGCTTGGGTAAGGCTTGACAGTGCCAGGATTGGCACATGGCTAGGATTTGGGTCCGGGATCGGGAGACTAGCAGAGCCTATTATCATGGCCAAAGCTCTTCCAAGATCTGGGGATGGTACTGAGGTTGGGCTACTAGGAACGTTGGCATTATCAAAAGTTCTTGTTAGATCGAGGGTTTGGAGGGTTCGGTTGGCTGTAGGGCTGTCAGAAGTGCTAGCTGTTGGCGTAGAAGTGCCTGACATTGAGGTGATATTTGGGGCAGGGGTAGTTTTGGGGTCCTCTGCTGGACCCTCAATGCTTATTACTTGGATGGAGGGGAGTGTTGGGTCAACAACACTTGGACTAGGGGGTGTAATTGGGCTACCGGTGCTAACTATTGGGCTACACGCTGCTAGGTCAAGCCGTTGCTTTATGGGAGACGTAGTTACAACAGGAAGAGCCACCTCTGAACCGGGAGAGGGCAGAGGCAGAGGGGAGGATGCCCCGGTAACAACCGCCACCGTAACAGTCTGGTTGGGAACCAATGAGTCCGTGGCAACGGGTTCCTGTGCTCCGGCAGCGTCTTCATCAATGATGTCAATGGCCACCGTGGCAACCATCCTCTCAGAACCAAATCGTGTCTCATTTACCTCCAAACTGGTTGCCGCGGCAGTGATGATCTCCATGGTGACATCTAGAGGGAGGGGCGCGGCCTCGCTGGGCGTGGTGGCGTGGCTTGTGTCAGTCTCGTACGTGACAGGTGCCGATAGGGAGGAGCTACATGGAGAGGAGGGGCAGCAGGAGTCGCAGGAACAACTGGAGCTACAGGAAAGATAACACTTAAAAAGTTAGAATCTATGGCCCCGACCATGGCTCTGAAATATCAGTAAGTTCAAATCTATGGCCCCGACCATGGCTCTTAGTACTACTGCTTCTTTCCCTGTGGTGTTACTAGTTACCTGTTGTTTATTGTTACCTGTTGTCGGAGCTGAGTGAGGACGGACCGTCGCTGAGCGGCCGGTGCAGTAGCGGGTCGTGCTGTGTGAGCAGGTGGGGGTCGGCGGTGCGGGGGGGCTGTGGGTAACGTGGGGTGGTGAACACGGAGCTGTAGGGTGGGGGCGGGGTGGAGGGTTGAGCCGCCACCTCCTCGTAGGACGGCAGCTTCAGAGATGCCAGGAAACCTAAAAACAGAAGAGGTGAGCAAGTAGTTTGAAACTGATGATTGTTTTAAACCTGCAATAACATTGGCTAACATTTTCTTATTTCCACATCCAGCAGGTTCAGAGCAACATGATGATTCATTAGGAGTCTCCTGATGAACGTAAGTCCAATGTTCTCTCTCTTTTAGCTCTGTTTTTGGTCTCCACCAACTCCTGAGGAGTAAATGCTACGTTCACCAGCTACTCTCTAGAGCAGTCAGAGTGAACCAGAACAGTAAAGTTGTGGGCCGGCTTCTATACTCTTTGTCCGAGCTGTAAATTCCCTCAGAGTCGTCACGGCGACAGATTAAAAAGGCGGCTCATCACAAAGAGACAGAAAACAAACAGTTGAATTTGTTGTGTCTTACTGAGGTCCAGCATGGAGGACGGGTAGGAGTTGGCTCCATGGTAGGCCAGCAGGCTGATCTCTCGCTGCCTCTGCTGCTGCTGAACTCTCAGTTTGGCTCGACGGTGTCGGTACGCACAGCAGCAGCTGAACAGGATGAGGACGGTCCACAGCAGCCAGAACCCTGAACACAACATTACAGCCGTATGGGTCAAAAACACGACTTCAACTGGCATTACAGAGCTCAACAGTGAGGTTCCGGAAGTGAGAATCCCATCCAGTGCCGTAGAAGTCCGTAAGATAAAATATAAGAAGTTTTATTTGCGATGTCATGGAGGTACTACACTACCCACAATCCTAAAGTGTAACAGCGACATCTCTGATTGGTCAACTTGTTCTCACTCCCAACTCGTCAAATACTAACGATTCACGGGACTCACAGGACTGATGATACTAACAACTCACGTGACTATAGACTCACGGTACTGATGATGATACCGACGACTCTACCGACGTGACTAGTGACTCACCTGAATAGTAACTTACGATACTGACGATACTAACGACTCACATGACTAACGACTCACGCGAGTAATGACTTACGTTAATGACTATACTAACAACTCAGGTGACTAAAGACTCACGTGACTCACAGAACTAACGACGCTAACGATCCGCGTGACTAACGACTCACATGACTAGTGACTCAAGGGACTGACGATACTAACGATTCACGTGACTAGCAACTCACGTGAGTCACAGAACTAACGATACTAATGATTCACGTGACTAAAGACTCACGGTAGTGACGATACTAACGAATCACGTCACTAACGACTCACGGTAGTGACGATACTAACGACTCATGTGGCTAACGACTCACGTGACTCACAGGACTAACGATACTAACAATTCACGTGACTAGTGACTCACGGTACTGAAGATACTAAAGACTCACGTGACTAACGACTCACGTGACTCACAGGACTGACTGTTGCATCTTTGTAGAGCCTCTAAACAAAGAACATAATAATAATAATGACGAGCAGCAGAATAAAAGGTATATAAATTATGCTGTATAGTGTTGCTTTAGATAGATAACCACAGTACCACAGTATTACTACCAGCCCACAGGACAGTACACCAAACTTACACCAGAGTTCGTAGTAGTATGTGCAGCAGCCGGTCTCTCCGCAGCAGTGACCCGTCTCACACAGGTATCCTCCATTAGCGTTGGCCCCGGGGCAGTACCGCGGTCTCCCCAGCAGGGGCAGGCTACCACCGGAGTGGTACTCCATCGCACCCCCGCTCTGCCCGGACCTAGCGCCGCGCCACCGCTGCCCGCTCACTGCTCGCACCTAACGAGCTTGTTAGCTCGCACAAACACGTAAACCGGGGTCGGAGTCCAACTACATTTTATTTTTCTAATGGAATATTATCTCTGAAGAGTGTTTTGGTTTGGAACCGCTGTGTTAGCTAGTTAGCTGCTAACTGCAAGTAGCTTAAAAAAAATGAAGCTAATCTACATTTTCAAGTGGAATACTTGTTTATTTAATGCTGAGAGGATTTCACAGTGAAGCAGCTGCTATTCCCGCAGCTTCAATGTCATTTTTCTGATGATGAACTACTGAGATCACCACATTGGCAAAATTAGCTTCGTTAGCGCACAAGAATGCTTCGATACACGATTCAAAGCTGCTGTTCAGAGGTCACCTCTCTGGTTAAAACCACTGCACCTCTGCAAAGCAAACTCAGGTAATAGTGCTGACGACTGCAACTAAATACTACGAGTACTGCAGCTGTAGTAGTGTTCGGGCCGGTGGAGCGAGGCAGGATGTCGTCCAATAGGAGGTCCTGAACTGGAGAGAGAGAGAGAGAGAGAGGAAAGACAATAGTTTATTGATAAACGTCACACAACTACTACAGGCCTGTTTGATATTCATCACCGCATCGGCTCAAACCACCAGCCGACACAATGCACCCTCTCTCCACACACACACGTTGGTATTTCTACACTTCTGAGGACCACCACCGACCTCATGTTTTCCCAGGACCCTGACCTTAAAGAGGGTCACATCTCCGCTCGTTTCCTGTCTTTCTTTACTATCATATGTCCAATAAAGAAAAAAATAATATCTTAGGGCTAGGGCTGTCAATCCAGTTAATTACACATTTTTTTATCCGTTCAAAATGAACCTTAAAGGCAGATTTGTCAAGTATTTAATGCTCTTATCAACATGGGAGTGGACAAATATGCTGCTTTATGTAAATGTATGTATATATTTATTATTGGAAATCAATTAACGACAAAAAAAACTAAGACAGATATTGTCCAGAAACCCTCACAGGTACTGCATTTAGCATAAAACAATATGCTCCAATCACAACATGATAACATTCACATACCTTGAGGTCAGAGGTCAAGGGACCCCTCTGAAAATGCCCTTTTTTATTGTACCAATGGATTCTTTAGGTTTTCTAGTTTGACAGCCCTAATAATGATAATTTAATAACTTAGGTATATCATATAAAAAACAGGCCTACTGGTGGAACACTAGTTCACCATTTTAACCCTGTATAATAGTACTATAATATTATATCTCTGTGCAGTTTAGTAACTTATAATGAGCTGAAAATACTGCACTACTTAACGTACCACATTCTGGTACATCACTTATAATATCACTTTAAAATACTCATATAGTAACTTGTGATTTTGCTGTTGTATTTCCACCCAACAATAGTATTAATTTATCATATCAAACGTTCTTTTCCAGCTACTCAACAGTTAGATAATATTTTTATTTTTTTTTACTTTAGATATTTTTCTATTATATAAATTACTGTATTAATATCAAACTAAATTAATTATAAAATTAAGCATTTTTTAAAAACTCTTCCTTCCATGTTTGCTGTAGTTTAGCCCTCGTAGATCGTAGCACAGTGGGGAAAAAATATGGTGCAACACCAGCGCTAATTCAAAACGGGAAACTAATCTACATCAAATATATTCTGCAACTTCTAAAACTGTCTGAATTAATATCAAAACTAAATTAATTATAAAATTAAGCATTTTTTAAAAACTCTTCCCAAAGTGTTTTTAAAATGTATTTAAGAGACTAAACTCTACCAAAACAAAGGTCACGGGCCTCTTCAAGGGGCACCAGACATGCAACACATGGGTGCACTACATGATATTAAATCAGAATTTTTAAATATCATCTGCCTTACAGAGTACACGAAAAATGTAATTAAATAATAAAATATAATAAAAATTAAATGAAATTAAATGAAATTAAAATAAAAAAATGAAATAAAAAAAATGAAATAAAATAAAAATAAATAAAATGATATAAAAACAAAATAAAATAAACAATACAAATAAAATTAAATAAGAGTAAAAAATAAAATATAAAATAAAATAACACAATACAAATAAAATAAAATAAAAAATATAAACAATAAAACAAAACAAAATAAACAATAAAAATAAAGTAAAACAGAGTAAAAAATAAAACAAAATAAATAAAATAAAACAATACAAATAAAATACAAATAATAAAACAAAACAAAATAAACAGTGCAAATGAAATAAAATAAAAGTTAAATGAAATAAAATAAAACAATAAAAATAAAATAATAAATAAATAAAATCAAAATATAATAAACAATAAAACATAGAATAAAATAAAACAATACAAATGACATAAAAGTAAAATAATATAAATAAAATCAAAATATAATAAACAAAAAACAAAACAAAATCAACAATAAAAATAAGATGAAATAAAAGTAAAATAAATGAATAAATAAAAATAAAACGTTAAAAAATAAAATAAAATAAAATATAATAAACAATAAAACAAAACAAAATAAACAATACAATTAAAATAAAAGGTAAATAAAATACATAAATAAATCAAAATTAAATTAAATAAATAAAAATATAATAAACAATAAAACAACGCACAATAAACAATACAAATAAAATGAAATAAAAGTAAAATAAAATACATAAATAAATAAATAAAAATAAAATATAAATAAAATAAAATAAAAATATAAAACAAAACAAAATAAACAATACGAATTAAAATAAAACGTAAAATATTGAATTAAATTAAATTAAATTAAATTAAATTAAATTAAATTAAATCAAATCAAATTAAATTAAATCATATTAAATTAAATTCATTCCATTTCTGTAGGAAAAATTAAAATAAAGTAGGAAGGTAATTTATGGGCACCTTAATTCCTATTGGTGAGTCTGGATCCCCCCCCCCCCATAAAACCCGCTATTAATAACAATATGCAGAAAGGCCATAATATACATACATATATCACTGTGTCAATAAGACAATAACACACATTACTACAGCAGCATTCACACATCACGGAACCTCTTATACTAGCTGAAGACTCTATGTATATGTGTATATTTATATATTTATATTTATATGTGTATATTTAGAGCCAGCAGCAGCAGAGAGACGGTAGAATCCTCCGGTAGAATCCTCCGGTAGCTGATAAACAACACTAACCGTTCCGCTCCGTCCTGTCCTCACCGGGCTGCTCCGCGTCGCTCTGCGGGCCTCTGAGCCTCTCTCCTCGGCCTGGTCTCAGGCTGTGAGTCGGTGTGTCGGTGCTCGGATCCTCCGGGGCCTCCTCGCGCTCTCTGGTTCCCGCCTCCTCGCGCTCCCTCCTCGGTGAGTCCCTCCGCGAGCCCCGCCGCCATCAGCGCCAGCGGCACGTGAAGCCCGCGCAACGCAACACGACACACTTCCGCCTTGTCGCGTCTGGTGATTTTCAAAATAAAAGCCCCAGTATTCATGTTCATGGTTATATGGACAGATGTTCTCATCCAACATCTGTTTTTAACGTATATTTAACTATATATGCTAAAATATAGATATGGATTAATGGAGGAAATGATCAGCAGATTAATCCATAATAAAAAAAATAATCATTAGTTAATAGTTAAAACGAGTATTAATACTCTACTGATAGACTATATATATATATTTATATATATATATATATATATATATACTATACATATACTATATATATATACACTAGTACAACAGTCACAGTATTATTAACAGTAGTTCATACTTTCACTACACTTTGCTGATTATACTAACATATTTTTACTGAAGTCCTTCAATGCACAACTGTTACTGTAACAGAGTACTGTTACTGTAACAGAGTACTTTTACTGTAACAGAGTATTTTTTTACAGTGTAGTATTAGTACTTTTACTACAACAGAGTATTTTTTTAGAGTGTAGTATTAGTACTTTTACTGTAACAGAGTACTTTCACAGTGTGGTATTAGTACTTTTACGATAACAGAGTATTTTTACAGTGTGGTATTAGTACTTTTACTTTAACAGTATTTCTACAGTGTGGTATTAGTAATTTTACTGTAACAGAGTATTTCTACAGTGTGGTATTAGTACTTTTACTGTTACAGAGTATTTTTACAGTGTGGTATTAGTACTTTTACGATAACAGAGTATTTTTACAGTGTGGTATTAGTACTTTTACTGTAACAGAGTATTTTCTACAGTGTGGTATTAGTTTTTTTATAGTGTGGTATTAGTTTTTTTACAGTTTGGTATTAGTACTTTTGCCGTAACAGAGTATTTTTATAGTGTGGTATTAGGACTTTTACTGTAACAGAGTACTTTTATAGTGTGGTATTAGTATTGTTATAGTGTGGTATTAGTATTTTTATAATGTGGTATTAGTACTTTTATAGTGTAGTATTAGTATTTTTACTGTAACAGAATATTTTTATAGTGTGGTATTAGTATTGTTATAGTGTGGTATTAGTATTGTTATAGTGTGGTATTAGTACTTTTACTGTAACAGAGTATTTTTATAGTGTGGTATTAGTATTGTTATAGTGTGGTATTAGTATTTTTATAGTGAGGTATTAGTACTTTTATAGTATGGTATTAGTATTGTTATAGTGTGGTATTAGTACTTTTCTAGTGTGGTAATAGTATTTTTCTAGTATGGTATTAGTATTTTTATAGTGTGGTATTAGTACTTTTATAGTGTGGTATTAGTACTTTTATAGTGTGGTATTAGTACTTTTATAGTGTGGTATTAGTACTTGTATTAGTACTTTTATAGTGTGGTATTAGTATTTTTATAGTGTGGTATTAGTATTGTTATAGTGTGGTATTAGTATTTTTATAGTGTGGTATTAGTATTTTTATAGTGTGGTATTAGTATTTTTATAGTGTGGTATTAGTACTTTTATAGTGTGGTATTAGTACTTTTATAGTGTGGTATTAGTACTTTTCTAGTGTGGTAATAGTACTTTTCTAGTGTGGTATTAGTATTGTTATAGTGTGGTATTAGTACTTTTATAGTGTGGTATTAGTATTGTTATAGTGTGGTATTAGTATTGTTATAGTGTGGTATTAGTACTTTTATAGTGTGGTATTAGTACTTTTATAGTATGGTATTAGTACTTTTATAGTGTGGTATTAGTACTTTCATAGTATGGTATTAGTACTTTTATAGTGTGGTATTAGTACTTTTATAGTGTGGTATTAGTACTTTTCTAGTGTGGTATTAGTACTTTTATAGTATGGTATTAGTACTTTTATAGTGTGGTATTAGTACTTTTATAGTGTGGTATTAGTACTTTTCTAGTGTGGTATTAGTACTTTTATAGTGTGGTATTAGTACTTTTATAGTGTGGTATTAGTACTTTTATAGTGTGGTATTAGTACTTTTCTAGTGTGGTATTAGTACTTTCATAGTGTGGTATTAGTACTTTTATAGTATGGTATTAGTACTTTCATAGTGTGGTATTAGTACTTTTATAGTATGGTATTAGTACTTTTATAGTATGGTATTAGTACTTTTCTAGTGTGGTATTAGTACTTTCATAGTGTGGTATTAGTACTTTTATAGTATGGTATTAGTACTTTTATAGTATGGTATTAGTACTTTTATAGTGTGGTATTAGTACTTTCATAGTGTGGTATTAGTACTTTTATAGTGTGGTATTAGTACTTTTATAGTGTGGTATTAGTACTTTTATAGTGTGGTATTAGTACTTTTATAGTATGGTATTAGTACTTTTATAGTGTGGTATTAGTACTTTTATAGTGTGGTATTAGTACTTTTATAGTGTGGTATTAGTACTTTTCTAGTGTGGTATTAGTAATTTCATAGTGTAGTATTAGTACTTTTACTGTAACAGAGTATTTTTCTAGTGTGGTATTAGTATTGTTATAGTGTGGTATTAGTATTGTTATAGTGTGGTATTAGTACTTTTATAGTATGGTATTAGTATTGTTATAGTGTGGTATTAGTATTGTTATAGTGTGGTATTAGTATTGTTATAGTATGGTATTAGTACTTTTATAGTATGGTATTAGTACTTTTATAGTGTGGTATTAGTATTGTTATAGTGTGGTATTAGTATTGTTATAGTGTGGTATTAGTATTGTTAGTGTGGTATTAGTATTGTTATAGTGTGGTATTAGTACTTTTATAGTGTGGTATTAGTACTTTTATAGTGTGGTATTAGTACTTTTATAGTGTAGTATTAGTACTTTCATAGTGTAGTATTAGTACTTTCATAGTGTAGTATTAGTACTTTTACTGTAACAGAGTATTTTTCTAGTGTGGTATTAGTATTGTTATAGTGTGGTATTAGTATTTTTATAGTGTAGTAATAGTACTTTTATAGTGTGGTATTAGTACTTTTACTGTAACAGAGTATTTTTCTAGTGTGGTATTAGTATTGTTATAGTGTAGTATTACTACTTTAGCTACAGTGAGTAATCTGAATACTTCATCAATATTCACATCTGCTCCAAAAAGACGTTTATTTTGTAAAGAAGAAAAGAGCTTCAGTGAAACCGGAAGTTCCTTGTGTGTCCGTTATGTGACAGCCCGCCATTACAGCCTCCAGCAGCAACAGCCGGTACCGGTACCGATACCGAGCCGCTGCTGCTGCTGCTGCTGCTGCGGAGAGAGACAGACAGAGATCACCGGAATCAGTCAACAGAATCACACTGATTCATCTCTCTATTCCGTCACTGATGACGACACAACACACAAACACACGTATTAACAGACAGAGGATCACAGGAAGACCCAAACACGGAGTACCGACGGAGTACCGACGGAGTACTGACACTGAAGAAAGAGGGATTAGGAATTCTCATGGCGGACGCACTGGCCTCTGATTGGCTCACGGTGACGGGCTGCGGGCCAATCAGAGGGCGCGCTGCTTCACCTAGCAACAAGAGGAACTTTTTCTGTTAGTTGTAACTGACGGTGTGAAACTGTTGGTTTGACGTCATTTTACAGCCGGTTGGTAACAATTTAACTCAGAGAGACTCCAACGATGGAGGAGACATCTCGTCTCAGAAGATCTCAAACCAAGTAGGTGGTTACAGCAGGGCCGACTCCAGCTCTTCTGGAGCCCAAAGGACAAGCTCGGTTTTGTCCAAAAAAAAGTCTGAAAAGTGTTTAAAAAAAAGTCAAATTATTTTTTCTTTTTTAAAATAAGTTACGAAAAAGTCAGAAAATTTCACAAAAAGTGTCAGAAAAAAGTCCCAAAATGTTTAAAAACAAGTAAAAAATAAGTCAGAAAAATGTCCCAAAAAAAATCGGAAAATTGTTTTTTTTAAAAAAGTCTAAAAAATGTCCAAAAAAGTCAGACAATTTCACAAAAAGTGTCAGAAAAAAAGTTAGAAAAATGTGGGAAAAAAATCAGAAAATTGTCTGAAAAAAAGTCCCAAAAGTCCAGCAAATGTTTGATACTGTTATGATCTGAAACTAGAAAACCGAATGAATCCATTGGTACCAACCATGTCATACTAGCTGGTCAAATAGGTTAACAGGTTAAATAACGCTCCAAACTTACACTAAATTTTGGCAAAGAAAGACTGGCTATTTTCAAAGGGATAAATGCAGTACCTGTGAGGGTTTCTGGACAATATTTGTCATGTTTTGTGTTTTTAATTGATTTACAATAATAAGTATATACCGATACATTTGCATAAAGCAACATATTTACCCACTCCCATGTTGATAAAAGTATTAAATACTTGAAAAAATCTCAATTTTAATCAATATTTATTTTAATCGATTGAAAGGCCTAATTTTAAGACAAAAATTAAGATTTTTATTTTCATAAATAACTGTATTTATTATAACATGAATAGAGAATTGGTCCCTGATATTGTTGGCTTAAAAGTGTTTCCTCCAGGTCATCCACTAGAGCGGTCCTGCCTATGTCGCCGACCTTCGGGCCGTCCACTAGAGCGGTCCTGCCTATGTCGCCGACCTCTGGGCCGTCCACTAGAGCGGTCCTGCCTATGTCGCCGACCTTCGGGCCGTCCACTAGAGCGGTCCTGCCTATGTCGCCGACCTCTGGGCCGTCCACTACAGCGGTCCTGCCTATGTCGCCGACCTGCGGGCCGTCCACTAGAGCGGTCTTGCCTATGTCGCCGACCTTCGGGCCGTCCACTACAGCGGTCCTGCCTATGTCGCCGACCTTCGGGCCGTCCACTACAGCGGTCCTGCCTATGTCGCCGACCTTCGGGCCGTCCACTACAGCGGTCCTGCCTATGTCGCCGACCTTCGGGCCGTCCACTACAGCGGTCCTGCCTATGTCGCCGACCTTCGGGCCGTCCACTAGAGCGGTCCTGCCTATGTCGCCGACCTCTGGGCCGTCCACTACAGCGGTCCTGCCTATGTCGCCGACCTGCGGGCCGTCCACTAGAGCGGTCTTGCCTATGTCGCCGACCTTCGGGCCGTCCACTACAGCGGTCTTGCCTATGTCGCCGACCTTCGGGCCGTCCACTACAGCGGTCCTGCCTATGTCGCCGACCTTTGGGCCGTCCACTACAGCGGTCCTGCCTATGTCGCCGACCTTCGGGCCGTCCACTAGAGCGGTCCTGCCTATGTCGCCGACCTGCGGGCCGTCCACTAGAGCGGTCTTGCCTATGTCGCCGACCTTCGGGCCGTCCACTACAGCGGTCTTGCCTATGTCGCCGACCTTCGGGCCGTCCACTACAGCGGTCCTGCCTATGTCGCCGACCTTTGGGCCGTCCACTACAGCGGTCCTGCCTATGTCGCCGACCTTCGGGCCGTCCACTAGAGCGGTCCTGCCTATGTCGCCGACCTCTGGGCCGTCCACTACAGCGGTCCTGCCTATGTCGCCGACCTGCGGGCCGTCCACTAGAGCGGTCTTGCCTATGTCGCCGACCTTCGGGCCGTCCACTAGAGCGGTCCTGCCTACGTCGCCGACCTCTGGGCCCATTAACTACAATGTAAAACCATCCGCCGCAACATTAAACGTTCCGAGAAAGTGCGCAGGGGGTGTGGTGACCTAGTCTAACACACGTCAATGGGCTGGGTCTCAGGAGGATACCATCAAAATACCGTACTGTGTACCTCAGTGAAATGACAGGAAGGTGTGAAGGTATGAAAAACCATGCATACCCCAAGCCTAGTTTGAGCTGTTAATGTTTCTTTGTCTTTGACAGGAATTGATCAGCAGCATTCTGAATAGCTGAATAGCTGTCTGACAAATATCTTTGACATCTCAACTTATCCGAAGTGTTAATTCCTGGGACTGGGTGTGTCGGCGTTTAGCCCCTGCAGCAGCTGTTTCATCAAGAACATTTGCCAGAGGCATGGTTGGGGCTGGGCTTCTTGGAGGCCCTCGCCATCATCTGGAAGTCACAAGTTCCTGCTGCGCTGCAACAGTTTCCCTGGTTCCACCGGCTGCCTTTCCTGACCTCGAGCCCCCAAGCCGTCCTTAAGATGGGTCCTGTCTCTATCGCTGACCTACAGACTGTCCACTACAGCTGTCCTGCCTACGTCCCTGACCTCAAAGGCAGTCCACCCGAGGTGCTCCACCCATCTGGTCATCTTCCGGCCTCCTGCCCGTCCTCCAGAGCGGCTTCGCCCATCTGGTAGGCCTCCTGTCCGTCCTTCAGAGCGGCTTCGCCCATCTGGTAGGCCTCCTGCCCGTCCTTCAGAGCGGCTTCACCCATCTGGTAGGCCTCCTGCCCGTCCTTCAGAGCGGCTTCGCCCATCTGGTAGGCCTCCTGCCCGTCCTTCAGAGCGGCTTCACCTGCCTGGTAGGCCTCCTGCCCATCCTCCAGAGCGGCTTCGCCCGTCTGGTAGGCCTCCTGCTAGTCCTCCAGAACGGCTTTGCCCGTCTTTGCCCGTCTGGTAGGCCTCCTCTCTCCTGCCCGTCCTCCAGAGCAGCTTCGCCCATCTGGTAGGCCTCCTGCCCGTCCTCTTTGTGTTTAAATTCCATTCTGACACACTGGACCGACCTGACAACTGGATTGATGTGTTTCTGTTTTTTTGTGTTTGACAGGACCTGAACGGCAGCATTCTGAGTGAGCTGCAGGTGTTCCTGCACCCCTGAGGAGAAAACAAATAAATATCTCGACTCATTAAGTGTCAGCGCTGGTTAATGGGCCTGGGTGTGTCCTTTAGCCCCTGAAGCAGTTTCTTCATCATGAACTTGTGCACCTCGCCTCTCCACCACATCCAGGTAAGATGGTTGCAAGAAAGATTCACAAGTTAGATATGAAACTAAAACTATCATATGAAACTAAAAAACCTGATGAATCCATCGGTACCAACCATGTCCTACTAGCTTTTCGGGAAGGAGGTTAAATAACGTCACAAACTTACGCTAAATTCTGAAGAGAAACCGTCATGGCCATTTTCAAAGGGGTCCCTTGAGCTCTGATATCAAGATATGTGAATGTGTAAGGGTTTTCGTCCAAAGAAATGTCCAGAAAAAAGTCAGAAAATCGTCTGAAAAGTGTCTGAAAAAAAGTCAGAAAAATGTCCAAAAAAGTCAGAAAAATGTTTTTAAAAGAGTTAAAAGAAAATGTAAAAAAATAAAGTCTGAAAATTGTCTGAAAAAAAGTCTCCAAAAAGTCCAGCAAATGTCTGAAAGGAAGGCAGAAGAAAAGTCTGGTACTGGTATCGTCTGAAACTATTAAACCGGATGAATCCATCGGTACCAACCATGTCAGACTAGCTTGTCAGGAAGGAGGTTAAATAACGCTCCAAACTTACGCTAAATGTTAGCGAGGAAAAACTGTCATGTCCATTTTCAAAGGGGTCCCTTGACCTCTGACGTGGTGTTATAACCAAAACCTTGATAACACCAAGCCTGATCTTAATGTACTCAGATGAAGTAGCAGTAGCAGACAGATGAATATATGGTAATATCTTCTCTCTAACTCTTTAGTAACGCTTCAACTTTTCTGGTTCTTGTTCTCTTTGATTTAAACGTCTTTGGCCTGTATATTTATTCACACATCATCCTTTGACCTGTTTCAGTGTGCCGTCGTCAGGAGGGGCAGGAGAAGAAGAACGAGAGGAGGGTTCACAACCGGTAGCACCACTGTTGACTCCACCTCCGCCCCACCCGTGACTTCACCTCTGCCCCACCACCCGTCCTGGGGCGTGAACAGCAGCGAGGAGGACGCACATAGAAAAGAGACGGTGAGAGAGCGACAGCTGCAGAATCACCACAGCAACCTACGTCGTCCGCATCGTCCATCACACCTCCAGAAGGTAAGACAACGTCCGTCTCTTCTTCTCTGCAAATCTCAGCTGATTTTCACCTTAAAATATTCAGTTTACTCTCAGCAGATGGTCTGGAACCAAAGACTAATCCATTAGTCCAGATTAGGGCTGTCAATTGATTACTTAATCATGATTAATCACACATTTATCTGGTCTAAATGTACCTTAAAGGGAGTTTTGTCAATTACTTATTAACATGGGAGTGGACAAATATGCTGCTTTATACAAATGTATGTATATATTTATTATTGTAAATCAATTAACAACACAAAACAATGACAGATGTTGTCCAGAAACCCTCACAGGTACTGCATTTAGCATAAAACAATATGCTCAAATCATAACATGGCAAACTGCAGCCCAAGAGGCAACAAAAATGTTCTACCAAAATTAGGGGTATGTCATCAGCATATTGGCGAATCAGAGATATAAATAGACACACAGATTCAGTATGAAGTACACTTACTGCATCAGCATATTGGCGAATCAGAGATATAAATAGACACACAGATTCAGTATGAAGTACACTTACTGCTAGTATATATAGGTACTATAACATGGTTGGTACCAATGGATTTATCAGGTTTACCAGTTATCTTCACTCTAGCTTTAAAACTGAGCCGCTACAACTTAAAAATCACAAGTTGCGTTAACGCGTTATTATCACGTTAACTTTGACAGCTGTAGTTGACTTTTCTTGGTTGAAAGAAAAACTGGTTGCATATTAATTTTCTGCTGATCAACTTATTCCAGCACACCTTTTAACAACGTGTTATTTTAATATTCCAACATCAGGGTTACCTCGAGCTCCCCGTCAGCTGACCGGCCTCCTCCGACATGCTGCGCTGCCTGTGTGCTCTCATCGGGCTGGCAGGTACGTAAACACTTCACTAGAACCAACGTAATGAAACCGCAGAACGATCTCAGCAACAACAAAGAGCAGAACGACGGCTCCTGAGATCTCTTTGTTTATACGTTTGAATGTCGTCCAACAGACTCTAGTTCTGACCTCTCGTACGTCTCCAGTGTCTTCAGGTGCTCCGGTAATTAATGGTTCTTCAGTGTTGAACATCAGCTCCATGCCCATCACCTATTATGGAAAGAAGTACGAGCAAGTCTATGTGAGTAGGATGAAGCCGGATGTGTGCAGACTGAGGGAATGTGTATGTATGTATATATATACAGTATATCAGTGTGTATATATATATATACATACAGTATAGAGCCAGGGTCAGCAACCTTTACTACCAAAAGAGCCATTTTAGGCACAAAAAAAAATCTGTCTTGAGCCACAAAACATTTGATCATTGTGATGAAGGTAACACAGTTTATAGTCTAAGTATATAGTATATAAGTCTAATGCAGTGAGGGCCAAAGAGACAATGTACTACGGAGTATTAGGACCACATTGAGGGATAAAACATCTGAGATTTACACAATAAAGTCAGAATATTATGAGAAAAAAAGTTGTAATATTACGAGAAAAAAAGTCGTAATAATACGAAAATAAAGTAATAACTTTACGAAAAAAAAGTCGTAATAATACGAAAATAAAGTAATAACTTTACGAGAAAAAAAGTCGTAATACTACGAAAATAAAGTAATAACTTTACGAGAAAAAAAGTCATAATAATACGAGAATAAAGTCATGACTTTACGGAAAAAGAGTCGAAATATTACGATAAATAAAATCCTAACTTTATGAGAAAAAAAGTTGTAATACGAGAATAAAGTAATCACTTTACAAGAAGAAAAGTCGTAATACTACGAAAATAAAATCATAACTTTACGGAAAAAAAAGTCGTAATAATACGAGAATAAAAAGTCGTAATATTACGAGAATAAAGTCATAACTTTACAGAAAAAAAGTCGAAATATTACGAGAATAAAATCATAACTTTACGAAAAAAAAGTCGTAATAATACGAAAATAAAGTAATAACTTTACGAGAAAAAAAGTCTTAATAATACGAGAATAAAGTCATAACTTTACGAGAAAAAAAGTCTTAATAATACGAGAATAAAGTCATAACTTTACGAGAAAAAAGTCGTAATATTACGAGAATAAAGTCATAACTTTACGGAAAAAAAGTCGAAATATTACGAGAATAAAATCATAACTTTATGAGAAAAAAAGTTTAAACTTTACGAGAAACAAAATCGTAATGATACGAAAATAAAGTCAAAACTTTATGAGAAAAAAAGTCGTAATATTACAAGAATAAAGTCATAACTTTACGAGAAAAAAAGAAAATAATACTTTATAATATTACGTCTTTCCACCCTCCCTGGCTATGTGTATGCTAGCGATTAGCATTAATGCTAGCAGTAGTGGCAGTAGCAGTAGTGCTAGCTTTGTTTATGCTAGAAATTAGCAGTAGTGCTAGCTATCTAATGCTAATCACTAGCATGCATGTAAACTCAAATTCAAAAATGAAAGTTTATACTGTATTTTTACAGCTCTTTGACCTGACCTCAATCACAACAACAGTCAGCATGCTAGCTAAATGAAAGCGTAACAGCTATCGTTAGCGGTGATATAGAAACGTCCGACCTGCGTTCTGTGACTGTAGCATGAGAGCATGGTGGAACGATCAGGCTAGCTAACTAGCCAGCTGCTGAATGAATGAAAGTTAATGCTTCATCCAAACACTCTTTCGCAGCGCAGATGTTCTGACTGGTTACTGTTGTTGTTTTGCTTGTTGTGTCTCTCTGATTTTGAACAGGTGAGCTTTACGAACGACCACACGACGTTCTGTTTCGACGGCTATTACGACCCTCCAACCAGACAGGACTGCCTCGTGGCGGCTCCGGCAGCCGTGACGCTTTTTGCTTATGAATTTATTCAAGCTAATCCTACTTCTACCGTACTTCAAGCTATACCCAGCATTACGTCTGCGTTTGTCGGCAAGGTGGTTATCAGCGTGAAGCTCGACACATTTGTGAGTATTGTTCAGTGGTGTTTCTGCTCCGTTTCACCCGTGTGGGTCAAATAAATAGTGAAAGTGTATCAGGGTTTAGAATGATGGTCATCCTCATGCTTGATTTGTTACACAGATTTGGTGCTAAATTTAACCATTTGTTACCACTGGAGATTTGATCAAATGATCAATAATCCTCCAAAATACCACATTAAGACACCAAGACCTTGAGGAACACCATAGAAAAAACCATGCTGTGATTTGGGATGAAAAACTTTCTGCAACATTTTTTGGCGATTAGATGGCGAGCACTTCTGTTGTGTAAGCCGCTCCGAAACCCCCCTATTGTCAATATTTTCAGACTGTTCTTCTGCCTTTCTTACGCCTTTGCTCTGACATTTTTTCGGACATTTTTCAATCTTTTTTTGAGACGTTCGAACATTTTTCATCCTTTTTCTGGACATTTTTTCTGAAATTTTTCTGACTTTTTTTTTTTTAGAAAGTTTTTTAGTCTTTTTTTCAGACATTTTTCTGCCCATTGCTGTACATTTTTCTGGACATTTTTCAGACTTTTTTCAGTCTTTTTTTCTGACATTTTTTTGAAAATGTTTTCTGACATTTTTCAGACTTTTTCTGACATTTTCAGACATTATTCGGACGTACATCCTCCTCTGAATGCTCTAGGTCTATAGTTTGTCGCTGTAAAGTTTCATGAGACTGTCATTATCTCAGCTTTACAGTGATACCCAATTTATGGAATTCAAGACTGTTTTGGGACCCCAGTATGCAGAAATATTCAAACATACCATTTTAGAATATGGAGACAATAACACATTTATACTGCATGTGATTATCATAAAGTGGGCATGTCTGTAAAGGGGAGACTCGTGCAGGAAACTTTAATCTCCTCTGTTGACTCTTTACAGCATAGATTTGAATTCCTTAACTGCGGGACAGAAGCAGGTCTGTTTTTGGACGGGCCGGTTGGATTGGTGAGTACATATGCAGTATATATATATATATATACATATATATATATGTGTGTCTGTGAGTAAATTAAGTATGAGACATGTTGAAGCTCCTAGTGGTGGTAACAAGAAACACTCCATAACGGCACATGTAACCATAGATATAAAACAGCCAACAACCACCGAGTTGTTGGCACCAGGTACCAGGTACCAGATGTTGTATCATGTATCTGTTGTCCCTTGTTTGTTTGTAACGTGAACTATTTTAATTGCCCGTGTCTGTTTTTTGACGAGCTTTATTTGATCATTTTTGTGACGCTGTAGTGGCGCGCTATCTTGGACAGCTCCCTCGAAAAATTGATTTTTATCTCAAGTGACTTCCTGGTTAAATAAAGGTCAAATAAATCAATAAATTCCATAGAGTTGAGTGTGAGTTTTTACCTGAACATGCGGTAGTAACACTGGCTGCGTTTGTTTCTGTCTAATAGGTGGATCTTCTCGTCAACGGTATCACAGTCGATACGTTGAAGGTTAATTCTACTGAAGGTGCAGTATTTGACATCAGCGGATGCAGACACTCAGGTTGGCTCAACAAATCTACTTTTTGGGGCTTTAAAAACATAATTGTAGTATTTTAATTATGGCTGTCTATATTTAACCGTGATTAATCTTAAATTAATCACACATTTTTTTATCTGTTCTAAATGTACCTTAAAGGGAGATTAGTCCAGTATTTAATACTCTTATTAACATGGGAGTGGACAAATATGCTGCTTTATGTAAATGTATGTATATATTTATTATTGTAAATCAAGTAACAACACAAAACAATGACAGATCTTGTCCAGAAACTCGTGGGTACCCATAGAACCCATTTACATTCACGTCTCAGATGATACCAGTACCGGATTTTTCTTCTGCCTTTCTTTCTTTCTTGCTGAACTTTTTTGTGACTTTTATCTGACTTTTTTTTCGAACACTATTCGGACAATTTTCAGACTTTTTTTCAGATATTTTTCGAACTTTTAAAAAAATATATTTTTCTGGCTTTTTTTGGACCTTTTTATTGGACTTTTTTTGGGATAAAAACCCTCACACATTCACATATCTAGAGGTCAGAGCTCAAGGGACCCCTTTGAAAATGGCTATGACAGTTTCTCCTCTCCAAAATGTAGCTTAACGTTTTGACGTTATTTAACCTCCTTCTCGACAAGCTAGTATGACATGGTTGGCACCAATGGATTCATCGGGTTTTCTAGTCAACAAGCTAGTATACAGGTCATTGAGTAAGTTAGCGAGAGCATCCTCACATTAACACTCCCTTTTTTGTTTATTTTTTCTGCCAAAATGAGGTGTATGTCATCAGCATATTGGCGAATCAGAGATATAAATAGACACACAGATTCAATATGAAGTACACTTACTGCTAGTATATATAGGTACTATAACATGGTTTGTAATGTGTTAAAGAAATTAGTGGCGTTAAAACGAGTTTGCGTTAATGCGTTATTATCGAGTTAACTTTGACAGCCCCGATTTTAATACTGCAGTTTTATTGTTTTTGCATACAGTTTGTAAAGTGAACTGTGACTTTTTAACCGGATGTTTTAACCTTCCTCCACTTCTCAGGTTTTGTGTATAAACGTGGTCAAGTGTTCGCCGACAGAGACTCCTGCTCATTCTGTAATGACTCTGCAGTCGTCGTCATCACCAGAAAATGTGGCGACATGGAGCGTTGTCAAGGCAACGGCATGTAAATATGTGTGCTTCATATTTAGAAAGAGAGAGAGCTGTGATGATTTGTGAGGAAACAGTGATTTGGTTTGAGGGAAGAGACCGTCACGGGTCAACATTGGCGTCATGAGTCAGAGCTGTTCCGGGCTAATAGACTCTGTAATGTGCTCACTGCATTACACTGGTCATGCTGGTGATACTGGTGACACTGGTGATACTGGTGATACTGGTGATACTGGAAAAGTCCCATAACAACAGTAATACTGACGCTGTCTGTTTGTTGTCTCCGTCCCTCTCCACCTCCATCAGCTGCATGTTGGACACCTCCTGCACCGTGACCGGCCCCAACATCATCGACGTTAACAACAACGTTCACATCGTCAAGGATCGCTGTGCGTACTCTCTGCTGTCCACTCCGTCAGTCCCAGGCTTCCACGTGCTGGCGAACTTCCGGGAACGCCGTCGTAAAGACGTGAGCTTTCTGGACAGCGTGACGCTGCGACTGGGCGGGTCGGGTGTCGACATCCACCTGGAACAAGGCGGGAGAGTTCGGGTAAGCTGCCCTCCTCCGGCCTCCGTCATGTGTCGTCTTTGTCCTCAAGTTTGTGACGTCTCTCTCTCTCTTGCTGTGACGCAGCTGGACGACACGGTGCTGAGCCTCGACAGCTTGGCTCAGACGTTTCATGGCGTGGAGCTCTCCAAGGACCCGACTGGAGTCACCGCCACGAGGTCGGTCTCCAACCACACCATTTCTGTCTTCTTTGACGGCAACACCGCACAGATCATCTTCAAAGGTACCGATGATATTTCCAGAAGTGATCGCGCCGAGCGAATGTGTGAATGTTGATGCTGATCTGACTCACATTGTGTCCTGAACCCGTCCAGGAGACGGCGCTGCAGTTGTTGCGTCTCTTGATGGTTTGTGTGGAAACTCCGGGATGTCTTTGAGTGACGCGTTGCTCGAGGAAAGCGCCAGCGGGTAAGACTTCACCGTCCTACTAACCCACGCTGATAGAAACTGGTGAGACGTTTCTTTGTGTTTCTATGAAGAAGTCCTGACCTTGTGTTGTGTGTCGCCCCCCAGCTGTGCGGTGCTGCACAGTGGTGCCGCTGACAGCACCATCAACTGCAGCATGGCGACTGAATGGTGAGCAGATGAAACTCTATAAATACTTATAGCTAGCTAATTAGCTAGCTAACTGTAAAAGGGTCTATAGAACGTAACACTGACAGGACTTCATCCTTCTGTCTCCCATTGTCATATCTGTGGAACAGCTGTAACCTCCTGAAGGAGGTGCCCTTCACCGTCTGTCACAACCTCATCGGCCCAGAGCCTTACATCAAAACCTGCATTGAAACGTTGTGCAGATATCCGGCGGTGGACGCTCTCAACTGTCAGTTCCTGGAGGCGTACGCCGGAGCCTGCAGCCTGAACAGCAGCACGTACCGCACAGACGCCCTGGAGGGCTGGAGGTCGCAGGCCGGCTGCTGTAAGACTTCACTCAAACTTTATCAGCACCATAAAACACGCCGTCCAACAGAAACAGCATTTAAATCCATGTGTCTCTCTCTCAGCGCCGCCTCAGGCCTTCTGTCAGGACAGGATCTGCGGTGGTCACGAGTTCTGTGCGGAGAAGACAGACGGTGGTGAAATCGGCTGCTTCTGTCGCGCCATTTTCGCCTCCCCGTATACTTCGGCAGGCACTTTGGGTACGTGACACCACAAGGGTCACATGACCGGTCTAAATGTGCGTCTCCTCTGTAACTCACTCAGTGTTTCCCCTCGTCTGTGCTGCTGGATATTCAGGTGACCCGACGGTCTGCGGGCCGAACTCTGCTTCGGTTTCTCTGCTCGGTTGTCTCCTGGAGGAAGAAGGCATCGACTACTCGTCCTTACGCCTCAAAGATCAGACCTGCACGGGTCACATGGACAAGCTGACCGGCAAGGTGACCTTCAGGTTCGACAGCAGCAACAGCTGCGGGACGGAGGTCACGGTGGGTTCACTCTTTACTCTCTGAAGCTGTACCATTTTAGAAATGTTGTTGTGTACTTCCTGCTCCTGCTGTACAAGTTGATCGTTTGCGATGTAAAGCCAAAGCTCGCGATTTATGGGCTCACACGGCCGTCAGCTCCTGCGGCCCACCGCGCGGCAGACAACGCCCGACGAAACTGAAACTCTTCAGCTCTGACCTCCTGGGTTTCTAGTAACGTTGGTCATCTCATTACGAAGCTTATTGTCGCCAAACAAATGTCAGTAAGTCAGTAAGTAAGAAAGCAAGTAAGTCAGTAAGTCAGTAAGTCAGTAAGCCAGTAAGTAAGAAAGCAAGTAAGTCAGTAAGTCAGTAAGTCAGTAAGCCAGTAAGTAAGAAAGCAAGTAAGTCAGTAAGCAAGTAAGTCAGTAAGCCAGTAAGTAAGAAAGCAAGTAAATCAGTAAGCAAGTAAGTCAGTAAGTCAGTAAGTCAGTAAGCCAGTAAGTAAGAAAGCAAGTAAGTCAGTAAGCCAGTAAGTAAGAAAGCAAGTAAATCAGTAAGCAAGTAAGTCAGTAAGTCAGTAAGTAAGAAAGCAAGTAAGTCAGTAAGCAAGTAAGTCAGTAAGCAAGTAAGTCAGTAAGCCAGTAAGTAAGAAAGCAAGTAAATCAGTAAGCAAGTAAGTCAGTAAGTCAGTAAGTAAGAAAGTAAGAAAGCAAGTAAGTCGGTAAGTCAGTAAGTCAGTAAGTCAGTAAGTAAGAAAGTAAGAAAGCAAGTAAGTCGGTAAGTCAGTAAGTCAGTAAGTCATCTCATCACGGAGCTTATTGTCGCCAAACAAATGTCAGTAAGTCAGTAAGTAAGAAAGCAAGTAAGTCGGTAAGTCGGTAAGTCAGTAAGTCAGTAAGTCAGTAAGCAAGTAAGCCGGTAAGTCGGTGAGTCAGTAAGTCAGTAAGTCAGTAAGGAAGAAAGCAAGTAAGTCAGTAAGTCAGTACGTCAGTAAGTAAGAAAGCAAGTAAGTCGGTAAGTCGGTAAGTCGGTAAGTCAGTGAGTTAGAAAGCAAGTAAGTCAGTAAGTCGGTAAGTCAGTAAGTCAGTAAGTAAGAAAGCAAGAAAGCAAGTAAGTCAGTAAGTCAGTATGTCAGTAAGTAAGAAAGCAAGTAAGTCAGTAAGTCAGTACGTCAGTAAGTAAGAAAGCAAGTAAGTTAGTAAGTCGGTAAGTCGGTAAGTCAGTAAGTCAGTACGTCAGTAAGTAAGAAAGCAAGTAAGTCAGTAAGTCGGTAAGCAAGTAAGCTGGTAAGTCGGTGAGTCAGTAAGTCAGTAAGTCAGTAAGGAAGAAAGCAAGTAAGTCAGTAAGTCAGTACGTCAGTAAGTAAGAAAGCAAGTAAGTCGGTAAGTCGGTAAGTCGGTAGGTCGGTAAGTCAGTAAGTCAGTGAGTTAGAAAGCAAGTAAGTCAGTAAGTCGGTAAGTCAGTAAGTCGGTAAGTCGGTAGGTCGGTAAGTTGGTAAGTCTGTAAGCAAGTAAGCAAGTAAGTCAGTAAGTCAGTAAGTCAGTGAGTTAGAAAGCAAGTAAGTCAGTAAGTCGGTAAGTCGGTAAGTCGGTAAGTCAGTAAGTCAGTAAGTCAGTGAGTTAGAAAGCAAGTAAGTCAGTTAGTCAGTAAGTCGGTAAGTCGGTAAGTCGGTAAGTCGGTAAGTCAGTAAGTCAGTGAGTTAGAAAGGAAGTAAGTCAGTAAGTCGGTAAGTCGGTAAGTCGGTAAGTCGGTAAGTCAGTAAGTCAGTAAGTCAGTAAGTCATCTCATCACGGAGCTTATTGTCTCCTAACACATGTCACATTTGAAGGCTGAGGTGTCGTGGTGATGATCATCTGACTCCCTGGCCAACAACAGCCAAATCATCTACAAGAACACCATCGCGACCCAGAACAGCTCCTCTGACGTCATCATTAGCCGAGAGCAGGTTTACATCGACTTCTCCTGCGTCTACACTCAGCCGGAGATCAAGTCCGAGGCCTTCACGGTCCTGGACAGGTGAGAGGCGGCGGTTGACTCTGTGTTGTGAAGCTTGTCGTCGGGAGAGTTTCTGAAGAGTGTTCTTTGTCTGCAGCTCTTTGATCCAGCACGTCATGTCTGGATCTTGGAATTACACTCTGTCCATGAAGGCCTACACCGACGCCGGCCGCACACGAGCCGTGCGGCTCGGCACCCACGTCAAGCTGGACCAGAAGATCTGGGTGGAGCTGAAGACCGACGGGCTGGAGGGCAGCTTGGTCGCCGTGGTGACCGACTCCTGCTGGGCGACCAGCGAGGCATCGCCCGGCGCGAACCCGAGATACGACCTGATCACGAACGGGTGAGAATCAATCGGAAGATTCGTCGTTGAAAACAAAATGTGGTCTGATGTTTTGTCTTCCTGTTTGCGAGCAGCTGTGGGAACCCCAACGACAAGACGCTGAAGGTGGAGGGGAACGGGCTGGGAACGTCCAACCACTTCTCCTTCAACATGTTCCGGTTCTCAAGGACCTCCGGTGACGTCTACCTGCACTGCAAAGTCAAGCTGTGTCCCAAACTGAACCAAGACTGCAGCCCGGTACGCCTCCAGAACACTCACACTGCACGTCACTGGAAACCAGTTTAGCCATCAGTCGGAAACGTAACGCCTAAAGTCAATACAGTATTACAGATATGTCCGGTTCATTCCAGTATTAAACATGTAGAAGGTGAAATGTTTTGCTCTCAGCAGCAAAGGATCTTTAAAAGCCTGGCCTTCATCTCTCTTTGTGATTATCCTGCAGAGCTGTAGCGGAGGAGTTCGAGGACGCAGATCTTCCAGGCCCAAATATGAAGACGAAGCCACAGCCTTCATCACCATGGCCTGGACTAATTAGGTAAGACACAACTCGAAGTACACGCCAAATACCTTTCATTTATATTAATCAATATGGGTGCTTTGCAGTTGTAGCGTCAGCCCGTTTGACCACGGACATGAGAGTGACTGCCGGCTCGACCGCACGTTATCGCAATACGATAATGTTTCCTGCTAACTTTTTCTGACTTTTTTTTCGCCTTTCTTCAGACTTTTAATCAGACATATATCGCCTTTTGTTTGAACATATTTCGGCCTTTTTTGGGGACATTTTTTGGGCCATATTTTGCCATACTTTGGCATTTCTTCGGCCTTTTTTCAGACATATTTCAGAATCTTTTTCGGCCTTTTTTCAGCCTTTGTTCTGACCTTTTTTCGGATATTTTGCAGATATTTTTCCGCCTTTTTTCTGGAAATGTTTCAGGCATTTTTCTGACTTTTTTGGCCATTGTTCGGGCCATATTTAGGACATACTTTGGTATTTCTTTCTGACATGTTTCAGCCTTATTTTTGCACATATTTTGGCCTTTTTTAGAAGTTAGCATGCAGCTTTAGCTCTGCTCTGTGTAGCTCTGCTCTGTGTAGCTCTGCTTTTCCTGTCAATGTGTGAAACCCAAAGTGTTTCCATCCTTTACTGGATGTGTAGTGTTTACCACGCTGGATTTAACATGGGAGGGTGCAGGTCGTATCCACGACGACCCTCCAACATTTTATACTTTCTGAGGTTTGTTTTGGTTGACGGATACGGAACGGATATGACGTCACGTTGCTCAGACTACCACAATGAAAGTGGTAACTTCCTTCTACCTCCACATAGACTCAGATGAAGCAGATATATCCATTCTGACATTAAAAATGTAAAAATCATAAAAATACTATTGAATATAAATGATTCTGGTCATCATTTAGTATGATGTCATTATATAGACGGAATTTCTCTCAGCATCCCCCAAATCTGACCGTCCAGCGTCCCTGATTCAACGCCTGACCTGAGCCAAGTCAGGCAGGTAGGTGGCGCTCTCTAGTGGTGGAAATATGTCACTGCTTTCAGATCAGTTGAAGAAGGATTAAAAAGAAAGTAAGAAGGAGAAGAAACACGGGAGAATGAAGGGCGGTCTCACTCCGGACGCAGACAATCAATCACACTTTGGTCTGGTTGTCTTCTCAGGTTGTTTCCATGGCGACCTGATTCCTTGGCTTGAGCTCGGTCGTGATCCAGAACCTCGTCTGGGAGAGTCCTTCAGATCTGGATCAAGTGGTCTCACACTGCTGGCTTCCAACATCTATAAAACATACGTGGTGAAGGGAAGTTATTGATTCTGTTCTATGCAATGAGCAATAATAAGTGACACTTAAATCTGTGGAGGACACCACAGTATAACTTTAAACGACCTCTATATTTGACCTTTTGGTTCTCTCTGGATGCCTGTAACATGACGTATTAATTATGTATTAATCTAAACTGGATCCTGCTCTCACTGTGTTTTCTAATACAAGCTGCAGCTCAGATATCTCATGATGTCATGATATGAGTTGAGCTGTTTCATGTTTCTTAACAGCAAAGAGATGAATTAAAATGTATGTGAGATAATCAAAACTATGAGTTTGGTTCATTTTATTTCTTCATCAACGAGCTGTTTGGTTTGATGCCTCTGTAGCATCGCCCACTCCGACCAAGCAGACTAATGCACCTAATCTAGATAAAACATTATTCACTGAACACTGTCTCACTACTTACAGGTACATAACGACAACCTGCTAAACATCAGCATGTTAGCAGCATGGTTATGAGACTCTTAGTGCTGTCATGTTAACACACACAATGAAGTCTAATTCCTAATAAGCCTATCAATGTGTGTGTGTGTGTGTGTTATTAGGGTTACACTGCTGACTCAGGAGGATCAGATGTTGTTAATCTGCCCCGCCTCACTTTTCATCACCTCCTCCCTCTCAGTAATATCTGTCCTCCCTCCTCACGTTTACTCCTCCGTCACTACGAATCTACGGCCCCGACCACGGCTCTGAAATATCAGTAAGTTAGAATCTATGGCCCCGACCACGGCTCTGAAACATCAGTAAGTCAGAATCTATGGCCCCGACCACGGCTCTGAAATATCAGTAAGTTAGAATCTATGGCCCCGACCACGGCTCTGAAATATCAGTAAGTTAGAATCTATGGCCCCGACCACGGCTCTGAAATATCAGTAAGTTAGAATCTATGGCCCCGACCACGGCTCTGAAATATCAGTAAGTTAGAATCTAAGGCCCCGACCACGACTGACATATAATTATAATAAATTAACATTATTAACATTATTAGTTATACATTAACATCATTAACATTATTAGTTATACATTAACATTATTAACATTATTAGTTATACATTAACATTATTAACATTATTAGTCATACGTTAACATTATTAACATTATTAGTCATACATTAACATTATTAACATTATTAGTTATACGTTAACATTATTAACATTATTAGTCATACATTAACATTATTAACATTATTAGTTATACGTTAACATTATTAACATTATTAGTTATACATTAACATCATTAACATTATTAGTTATACATTAACATTATTAACATTATTACTGATACATTAACATCATTAACATTATTAGTTATACATTAACATTATTAACATTATTAGTTATACATTAACATTATTAACATTATTAGTTATACGTTAACATCATTCACATTATTAGTTATACATTAACATCATTAACATTATTAGTTATACATTAACATTATTAACATTATTACTGATACATTAACATCATTAACATTATTAGTTATACATTAACATTATTAACATTATTAGTTATACGTTAACATCATTCACATTATTAGTTATACATTAACATTATTAACATTATTAGTTATACATTAACATTATTAACATTATTAGTTATACGTTAACATCATTCACATTATTAGTTATACATTAACATCATTAACATTATTAGTTATACATTAACATTATTAACATTATTAGTTATACATTAACATTATTAACATTATTAGTTATACATTAACATTATTAACATTATTAGTTATACATTAACATCATTCACATTATTAGTTATACATTAACATCATTCACATTATTAGTCATACATTAACATCATTAACATTATTAGTTATACATTAACATTATTAACATTATTAGTTATACATTAACATTATTAACATTATTACTGATACATTAACATTATTAACATTATTACTGATACATTAACATCATTAACATTATTAATTATACATTAACATCATTAACATTATTAGTTATACATTAACATTATTAACATTATTACTGATACATTAACATCATTAACATTATTAATTATACATTAACATTATTAACATTATTAGTTATACATTAACATTATTAACATTATTACTGATACATTAACATTATTAACATTATTACTGATACATTAACATCATTAACATTATTAATTATACATTAACATCATTAACATTATTAGTTATACATTAACATTATTAACATTATTAGTTATACGTTAACATCATTCACATTATTAGTTATACATTAACATTATTAACATTATTAGTTATACATTAACATTATTAACATTATTAGTTATACATTAACATCATTAACATTATTAGTTATACATTAACATTATTAACATTATTACTGATACATTAACATCATTAACATTATTAGTTATACATTAACATTATTAACATTATTACTGATACATTAACATTATTAACATTATTAATTATACATTAACATTATTAACATTATTACTGATACATTAACATCATTAACATTATTAATTATACATTAACATTATTAACATTATTAGTTATACATTAACATTATTAACATTATTACTGATACGTTAACATCATTCACATTATTAGTTATACATTAACATTATTAACATTATTAGTTATACATTAACATTATTAACATTATTAGTTATACATTAACATCATTAACATTATTAGTTATACATTAACATTATTAACATTATTACTGATACATTAACATCATTAACATTATTAGTTATACATTAACATTATTAACATTATTACTGATACATTAACATTATTAACATTATTAATTATACATTAACATTATTAACATTATTACTGATACATTAACATCATTAACATTATTAATTATACATTAACATTATTAACATTATTAGTTATACATTAACATTATTAACATTATTACTGATACATTAACATTATTAACATTATTACTGATACATTAACATCATTAACATTATTACTGATACATTAACATCATTAACATTATTAGTTATACATTAACATTATTAACATTATTAGTTATACGTTAACATCATTCACATTATTAGTTATACATTAACATTATTAACATTATTAGTTATACATTAACATTATTAACATTATTAGTTATACATTAACATCATTAACATTATTAGTTATACATTAACATTATTAACATTATTACTGATACATTAACATCATTAACATTATTAGTTATACATTAACATTATTAACATTATTACTGATACATTAACATTATTAACATTATTAATTATACATTAACATTATTAACATTATTAGTTATACATTAACATTATTAACATTATTAGTTATACATTAACATCATTCACATTATTAGTTATACATTAACATCATTCACATTATTAGTCATACATTAACATTATTAACATTATTAGTAATACATTAACATTATTACTAATACATGGTATTTTATAAACTCTTTGTATGTTTTTTTTGCAGATAAAGTAAAACCAAACTAAAGCTGTCAGATAAATGTAGTGGAGTAAAGTACATTATTAATTATCATTTCATTGTTTGTTAAACATTGTTTAAAATAACTATTAAGTTTATTTATCATTATATAATTTTTAAATGATTGTTTTTATAAAGTGTTACTAAAAGGGGTAATGTTCATCTTTTAGCTGAGATGTGACGCCTAAATGTTCCAGGTGAGTTGTACGTGAGGGTGGATCTCTGAGTGCAGGTGAGATAGACGGTATCATCTCCTCTAATCTCTTTATCCTCATCAGGGTGACTCTCCGGCTCCCAACACTCCTTCACCTCTCACATCCCTCCATTTTCTCCTCTTTTCTCTCCAAACTTTAAAGGATTTAACGGGGCCGGCCGTGTGTGAGTGTGTAACGGAGGGGGGGTTGGATACTCCTCCGTTTCCATGGCGATGAGTTTGATGGGTGGTCGGTTGGTCTAGGCCACGAAAACCAACGGCGACAGATTATCAGGTGAGTAAGGAGATAACGCCGTGAGGCTAGAGGAGTAGTTATTATACAACATACGATACAACTCGTAAGTGGAAAGTCTCTGAAAGCTCCGAGTTCACGAGTTGAACGTGTTCGTTGACGTTGTCAGAAATGGCGGAGGCCTTGGACGTTCATTTTTCGGCGCATGATAAGTGAATATATTGTAATTTTAGTCGTATATTGTTTTTCTTGGTAATTTTATAATCGGTCTGAGGAAAATGTTGGAACGAGTCCTAAAACCTGGAAATGAGTTAGCATTTTAAGCACTTCCAGTTCCTTCGTCTTGAAGTCAACAAGTTTTTTAGTTAAATATCTGAAATAAAGTCTGTGGTTAACACAAGCTGGAGAGATTTTAACGTTTTGTTCTACGATATAAAATACCACTCGTGACTTTTGAAGCTTTTTTCATGTCTTAAAGAAGGCGGTTGCTTACTGGTGGTTAAATGAGACTACTAAATGTCATCACGCTGACTCGTCCTCCTTTACTTTGTTTATACTCACGCTCATGTGACCGTGGTGTAGTTCGTTTATAGCCTAGCGTTAGCTTTTTACTTCTGGCGATTGCTTTCACACTTCAAAATTCATAAAGTGGTGTTAATTAGTGGAGATTATTTTTACGGAACAAAACGTTTGTTTGCCACAGAGCTGATTTTCTGCAATAATCCAAAAACCCATTGGCTGTTAGCGATATTAACTTCCTGTTAGCCTACAAAAATACCTCATCCCTGGAGCTCTCTATTCCCAACAGCCTCATCTTACTCCTACACATACAGGTATCATATGAAAGTAAAAAACCTGATGAATCCATTGGTACCATGTCATACTAGCTATATATATACAAGCAGTATGTGTACTTCATACTGTATCTGTATCTCTATTTATATCTCTGGTTTGTCAATATGCTGATGACATACCCCTTTCTCCTCTGTCATTATGTCTGTGCATTTACTTGCATTATGTTACCCGCTTGCTGGCTTGCTAAATCGCTAGCCTCTGTGGCTTCTAGACGCCGACAGTAACGTTAATATTGCCGTCGCTTAGGAGCGGTGTTCTCGCGACTTAACCACTTGAACGTCGAGCATACACAACTTCCCATCTTTGGTCGGAGTCCAGTTTGGGACTTTTGTTGTTTTGTTCTTCATCTCTACTCTTTAACAATCTCTCTGTGTGAACAGGAAGTCAAAGGACAGACTACCGCCATGGCCAAAGTAGCTCCATCAGTCCCGTCCCACATCTCCAGGTTAACTCCGTCCACCATCGTTCTACACAACATGGAGGAGGAGCCAGGTGAAGGCAGGGAGGGGGACAGGTGAGTCCTGATTAATAATGATGTTTGGTCCCCAAAATTCAGTCTGGAGATCCCAGAGGAAGTTCGATGGCTCCTTGAAGAGGTTTGGGTGGTTCTTAGTGAGGTTTCACGGCTCCTTGAAGAGGTTCGGGGGGTTCTTGGTGAGGTTTTAGGGCTCCTTGAAGAGGTTCGGAGGGTTCTTAGTGAGGTTTCAGGGCTCCTTGAAGAGGTTCAAGGGTTCTTAGTGAGGTTTCAGGGCTCCTTGAAGAGGTTCAAGGGTTCTTAATGAGGTTTCAGGCCTCCTTGAAGAGGTTCGGTGGGTTCTTACTGAGGTTTCAGGCCTCCTTGAAGAGGTTCAGGGGGTTCTTAGTGAGGTTTCAGGGCTCCTTGAAGAGGTTCGGGGGGGGGGGGGTCCTTGAGGAGGTCTGGGGGGTCAGTGGGGTAGTTCCTAGCTGGTGCTGGTAGTTTTAATAGTTAATTAGCGCTGTCGTCTGATTTTCTGTTTCAGAGCTGATCAAAGAGCCGGACCAGGAGTTCTGTTCAACGTCAATAACAGCAACAACAACGAAGAAGAGTAAGACACAAACAGGAAATGTAACACACACCGGCCGCGTCATGTGACATCTTCTGTCACACAGACAGAAGTAGTCGAGTACCAACCCGTTCCCACTCCCAACTCGTCTAATACCGCCGTTTGGTCGGCGCCCCTCGGCATCAGAAAACGGTCACGTGAGTCATTAGTCGTGTGAGTCCTTAGTATCGTGAGTCATTATTCATGTGAGTCGTTAGACACGTGAGTCGTTAGTCATGTGAGTCCTTAGTATCGTGAGTCGTTATTCATGTGAGTCGTTAGACACGTGAGTCGTTAGTCATGTGAGTCGTTAGACATGTGAGTCGTCAGTATCGTGAGTCGTTAGACACGTGAGTCGTTAGACACGTGAGTCGTTAGTCACATGAGTCGTTAGTTACATGAGTCGTTAGTATCGTCAGTCCCGTGAGTCACATGAGTCGTTAGTATCGTGAGTCGTTAGTCATGTGAGTCGTTAGTCACGTGAGTCGTTTGTATCGTGAGTCCCGTGAGTCACATGAGTCGTTAGTATCGTGAGTCGTTAGTCACGTGAGTCGTTAGTATCGTGAGTCCCGTGAGTCACATGAGTCGTTAGTATCGTGAGTCGTTAGTCACGTGAGTCGTTAGTATCGTGAGTCGTTAGTATCGTGAGTCGTTAGTCATGTGAGTCGTTAGTCACGTGAGTCGTTTGTATCGTGAGTCGTTAGTCACGTGAGTCGTTAGTATCGTGAGTCGTTAGTATCGTGAGTCGTTAGTCATGTGAGTCGTTAGTCACGTGAGTCGTTTGTATCGTGAGTCGTTAGTCACGTGAGTCGTTAGTATCGTGAGTCCTGTGAGTCACATGAGTCGTTAGTATCGTGAGTCGTTAGTATCGTGAGTCGTTAGTCACGTGAGTCGTTAGTATTGTGAGTCGTTAGTATCGTCAGTCCCGTGAGTGACTCACAGCAAGACAACGCTGTGTGCAGAACATACAAACAGTTACACAGAGATAGTTTGTGTGATGCGTTTTTTGTTGGCTTCCAGAGAGGAGAAGAAAAGAAAGAAGAAAGAGAAGAAAGAAAAGAAGGAGAGAAAAGAGAAGAGGGCGTAAGTTAAATCCTCCTTGAACACTTATTACAGTCATTCATTAGAATCTGTTTTTATTTTAACGGAGATTCAGTTTTATTTCCTTCATGTGTCCGTGCTCTCAGGAAGGAGAAGCATGAGAAGCAGGAGAGGAAGGAGAAAAAACAGAAGGAGAAAGAGGAGAAGGAGAAAATACAGAAGGAGAAAGAGGAAAAGGAGAAAGAGAAGAAGGCCAAAGAGGAGGCGTAGGTTTGGTTCATTAGGATCCACTGAGTCAGAAACTGATATTAGAGAACTGGTAGTATGGAGGCTAAAATGTGCCAATCATTCATTATGGTAGCAATTAATAATTATATTTCATTATTTGTGTCCAGTCCCAAGGAGATCACAGTGATTGATCCGGCAGGTAACACCTACTACCACTGGCTGGGTGTCATCACCATCCCCGTCATGTACAACTGGACCCTGATCATAGCCAGGTAACACCCTCTATCTAACCCTGGTAAACCCAGGTCAACCTGAATCTGGCCTTAAAGGGACAGTGTGTAGGAAGTGGTGACATCTGGTGGTGTGGTTGTCAACTAGGTTGCCCACAATGTCTGCAGGTTGCCATGTTTGGGTCCCCATAAATGTCTGCGGGTTGCCATGTTTGGGTCCCCATAATGTCTGCGGGTTGCGATGTTTGGGTCCCCATAATGTCTGAGGGTTGCCATGTTGGGGTCTCCATAATGTCTGCAGGTTGCCATGTTTGGGTCCCCATAATGTCTGCCAGTTGCTGTGTTTGGGTCCCCATAATGTCTGCCAGTTGCCGTGTTTGGGTCCCCATAATGTCTGAAGGTTACCATGTTGGGGTCCCCATACTGTCCGCAGGTTGCCATGTTTAGGTCCCCATAATGTCCGCGGGTTGCCATGTTTGGGTCCCCATAATGTCCGAGGGTTGCCATGTTTGGGTCCCCATAATGTCTGCCAGTTGCTGTGTTTGGGTCCCCATAATGTCTGCCAGTTGCCGTGTTTGGTTCCCCATAATGTCTGAAGGTTACCATGTTGGGGTCCCCATACTGTCCACAGGTTGCCATGTTTAGGTCCCCATAATGTCCGCGGGTTGCCATGTTTGGGTCCCCATAATGTCCGAGGGTTGCCATGTTTGGGTCCCCATAATGTCCGCAGGTTGCCAAGTTTGGGTCCCCATAATGTCTGCGGGTTGCCATGTTTGGGTCCCCATAATGTCTGCGGGTTGCCATGTTTGTTTATTAAAAGTGTGTTTATTGTAGTAATAACTGCTGTATAACGTGAGTGTGTGTGTGTGTGTGTGTGTGTGTGTGTGTGTGTGTGTGTTTCAGGGCGTCTTTCGAGGAGCTGCAGTCGGACTATTTGACATTCTGGTTCCTCGTGGACTTACTGTGTGACATCCTCTACATCTGTGACATGGTCTTCAGAACCAGAACCGGTCCGAACACACACCAACATTGTTTGCTGTAACTGCTAACGCATCGATGTCTGTAACGTGACTCCGTTTACATACGTGTGTGTGTGTGTGTGTGTGTAGGTTACCTGGAGCAGGGTCTACTGGTGAAGGACGAGCAGAAGCTGCGTGAGCGCTACATGAAGAGCTTCCAGTTCAAACTGGACCTGATCTCGATGATTCCCACCGACGTGATGTACCTCGTGTTAGGCTTCAAATACCCCGAAATCCGCCTCAATAAGCTGTTCAGGTTCAACAGGTACACGGGAACCAGAACTCGGATCCTTAGGAGTAGAAGTAGAAGTGTCCCGGAGTAAAGACGTCTTTGTCTTTGTCTCAGGATGCTGGAGTTCTTCCAGAGGACGGAGACCAGGACTAACTACCCCAACGCTCTTCGTATCTCCAACCTCGTCATGTACATCGTCATCATCATCCACTGGAACGCCTGCCTCTACTACTCCTTCTCCAAGGCCATGGGTGGGGTTGCTGGTTTCAATCCCGACTCTGGTTGTTTGGTCTGTGGTTGCTGTATAAACCCCCTCTGACACCCCGGTTCTGGTCTCATCCCTCCAGGTTTCGGCCATGACAGGTTTGTGTATCCCGACCCGGCAGATCCAGAGTTTGGTCGTCTGGTGAGGAAGTACGCCTACAGTATGTACTGGTCCACGCTGACGCTCACCACCATCGGAGAGACTCCGCCCCCCCAGGAGAACTTGGAGTACTTCTTCGTCGTCACTGACTTCCTGGTGGGTCTGGCTTAAGTGGTCTACCAGTTTTGGTCCCCATAATGTCAGTGGTCTACCAGGTCTTTTGTCCCCATAATGTCAGTCGTCTACCAGGTCTTTTGTCCCCATAATGTCAGTGGTCTACAAGGTCTTTTGTCCCCATAATGTCAGTGGTCTACAAGGTCTTTTGTCCCCATAATGTCAGTGGTCTACCAGGTCTTTTTTCACCATAATGTCAGTGGTCTACCAGGTCTTTTGTCCCCATAATGTCAGTGGTCTACCAGGTCTTTTGTCCCCATAATGTCAGCGGTCTACCAGGTCTTTTGTCCCCATAATGTCAGTGGTCTACCAGATCTTTTGTCCCCATAATGTCAGTGATCTACCAGATCTTTTGTCCCCATAATGTCAGTGGTCTACCAGGTCTTTTGTCCCCATAATGTCAGTAATCTACCAGGTCTTTTGTCCCCGTAATGTCAGTGGTCTACCAGGTTTGGGTCCCCATAATGTCAGTGGTCTACCAGGTCTTTTGTCCCCATAATGTCAGTGGTCTCCATAATGTCAGTGGTCTACAAGGTCTTTTGTCCCCGTAATGTCAGTGGTCTACCAGTTTCAGAGAGACCCTGTCCCCTGTGGAGAACTCGGAGGACTTCTTTGTTGCCGTTGACCTCTTATCGCTGTCCGATTCTCCTCCAGGTTGGCGTGTTGATCTTCGCCACCATCGTCGGTAACGTCGGTTCGATGATCACCAACATGAACGCCGCCAGAGCCAGCTTCCAGGCTCGCATCGACGCCATCAAACAGTACATGACCTTCCGAAAGGTTCGTCACTTAGTTCACGTGACAGTTGGAGATTCGGTGGCGTCTCCGTGGCGACAGCAGTTTGTGTATAAATATGTATCTTATTTTTACCGTCCAGGTAACGAAGGACCTGGAGAAGCGAGTGATCAAGTGGTTTGACTTCCTGTGGACCAATAAGAAAGCGGTGGATGAGAGGGAGGTGTTGAAGTACCTGCCAGACAAACTGAGAGCTGAGATCGCCATCAACGTCCACCTGGACACCCTCAAGAAGGTCTGAACGCACCCCTTATTCCTCCTGACACACGACTGACTTTACCATCTTTCAGAGGCTCTAGTAGGTTCAGTTTTAAAGCTAGACTGAAGATACAGGTATCATATGAAACTAGAAAACCTGATGAATCCATTGGTACCATGTCATACTAGCTATATATATACAAGCAGTATGTTTACTTCATACTGTATCTGTATCTCTATTTATATCTCTGGTTTGCCAATATGCTGATGACATACCCCTAATTTTGGCAGAAAAAAAATAAACAAAGAAGGGAGGAATTTTGGTGAGGAAAAACTGTCATGGCCATTTTCAAAGGTGTCCCTTGACCTCTGACCTCAAGATATATGAATGTGTGAGGGTTTTTGTCCACAAAAATGACCAACAAATGTAAAAGAAAAAGTCTGAAAAAAGTTCCAAAAAAGTCTGAAAAAAGTTCCAAAAAAATGTAAAAACAATAAAAAAAAAAATCTGAAAAAAGTCCAAAAAAAAGTCCAGCAAATGTCCACGCCAGTTTTCTGATCCGTGTCGTTGTCGTTCAGGTGCGTATCTTTGCGGACTGCGAGGCCGGTCTGCTGGTGGAGCTGGTGCTGAAGCTGCAGCCTCAGGTCTACAGTCCGGGAGACTACATCTGTAAGAAGGGCGACATTGGCAGAGAGATGTACATCATCAAGGAGGGAAAACTCGCCGTCGTCGCTGACGATGGCATCAAGCAGTTTGTCGTCCTGAGTGATGGAAGCTACTTTGGCGAGATCAGCATCCTGGCTATTAAAGGTCAGTAAGAGTATAGTAGTAGAGCTAGTATACTTCAAGTTTATTTCATGAAGTATACTTAAGTAAAGTATATATTTCCCAAGCATACTTCATGTAGTAAGTATCTTGAAGGTGCCTTCAGATGAAAAATGAATTGTTTTTATTCTTGTTCAACAGGCAGTAAGGCGGGAAACAGGAGGACGGCCAACATCAAGAGCATCGGTTACTCCGACCTCTTCTGTCTCTCCAAAGACGACCTGATGGAGGCGCTGACGGAGTATCCCGACGCCAAAGCTCTGCTGGAGGAGAAGGGACGGCAGATTCTGATGAAGGACGGTCTGCTGGACTTGGAGGTACGGTCACATGATCTGATACAGTTTTATGGTACGTGTCCACATGTTCCACGCTTCCCATTCATTGTATATGTAAGCAGCTTTGCAATGCATTCTGGTAACGTGACGGTGAGATTCGAGAGACGGGATGTCACGATGCCCGCTCCTCATTTGCATAAAGTTGAGGTCTCGGCTACTTTATGCAAATCAGGGGCATCCGGCGCGACTCACCGCTTCTGGAAACTCCCGAGAGACTTTTAAACTAACCGTTGTCGAACTAACCGTTGGAAAAAAGGTTCCAAACGAGCCGCCATGTTGGTTCCAGTTTGAAAGCTGGGAGCAGCAGCCCACGGAGGGAAAGCTGTCGTCCAACCAGGTGCCTCGTGTCTTGTAGCAGCCCAGCATTGGAGCTGAGTGTAACACCCGATGTTGTCCTCCAGGTGGCGGCGCAGGGCCCCGACCCCAAAGAGATCGAGGAGAAGGTGGACAGGATGACGAGCACGCTGGACATCCTGCAGACGCGCTACGCTCGCCTGCTGGCAGAGCACGACGCCGCCAACAGCAAACTCAAACACCGAGTCAACAAGCTGGAGAAGAAGCTGGCGCCGACACCTGAGACATAGACGACCAAAGAAGAGGGAGAAGAAGAAGAAGGGAGGACTGGGATATTAGAGCCCGGGTTAGCCAGGTCGGTGAGAGCAGGACTGAAAATGTTCCTTAAATTCAGATTCCGTCCTGAGGAAAAGGAAACGAGCTTTAAAGGGATAGTTCAGCTGTTTCTCAGTGGGGTTGTACCAGGTACTTCTCCACCTGAACACCTGAACTGTCCCTTTAACAACAGTCAATCAAAGTCACTCGTCGCATCCCTTTGGTTCACTTCACGAAAGTGGTATTTCTGTTTCTAGTAAATATTTCACATGTTTGTAATTATAATGTATTATATATATTAAATAATAAGCAGCACACCTGTTATTTTACTGACTAGAACAAGCTTCACTCACCTGCTTTAATAAAACCCGTAGAGGTCAAAGGTCAGCGCTGTCCAGCCGATCACATCACTGCTTTGTGTAAGAAGTCGTTGAAGCTTCGTAGCAGAAACATGAACCGCAGAAATAAAGATATTTTATAAGGAAAAACACAACTGACTCTTTTATTTTCAAACTGAAGTACACATTTCAGGTACCTGTATTTTACTATTTCCATTTCACTTTCTACTTCTACTCCACTACATTTATTTAATAACTTTAGTTACTTTACAGATTCAGATTAAAAACACAAAAATTATGATGTATTATTATATGATAAATAAGATGAGATAAGGGGGACAATTCACAAGCCAGCAATATATCAAATTAAATATCTATACACAGGTTTCTACAGGTAAATATCAATTTAAAAAAATTAAATCAGAAGTATAAATAAATAAAAATGTTCTTATTTTTTTTTTTACTTGTATTTATATTAATACAATGAGTATTTTTAATTTAAATGTCTACTTTATTACTTTTAATTAATAATGCTATGCATTTTTTTTAAGATTGTGAAATTTCTACAAGTAAATATAAATTTAAAATAATTTAAACAACTATAAATATATACTATTTATTTAAACTTTTATTTCTTTCGATAAAATTATTATTTTTTATTTAAATGTCTACTTCATTACCTATAATTAATTCATTAATTGAGTGATGCATATTTTATAATTCAAACAAACATCAGGTTTGTACAGGTAAATATCAATTTAAAAGAATTGAATCAGAACTATAAATATTTACTATTTATTTACTTTTAACTTTTATTTATTTTAATACCATGAGTATTTTAATTTAAATGTCTATTACCTTCAATTAATTAATTAATTGATGCATTTTTTTCAAATAAATAAATGTCAATTTTCTACAGGTAAATATCAATTTAAAAAGATTAAATCAGAATTATAATATATATATATATATATATATATATATATATATATATATATATATATATATATATATAACTTTTATTAATTTTAATACCATTAGTATTTTAATTTAAAATGTCTACTTTATAACCTTTAATTAATTGAATACGTGATGTTTTTTTCATTCAAATAAATGTCAGTTTTCTACAGGTAAATATTAAATTTAAATAATTAAAATCAGAAGTATAAATAAATACTATTTTCTTTTTTTTTTTACATTCATTTATTTTAATACCATTTATTTTAATTCAATATCAATATAAATGTTAAATATCAATTTAAAAGAATTAAAATTAAAAGTATGAATTAATAGTATTTTATTTATTGTTGCTGTAGATTATGAATGAAACGTCCAGCCGGTTGGCGTTGACACGTCGTACTTCCTGCGTGTCCCGGGTGCGTGATGGGATTTGTAGTTCTTTACTTGCTGAAACCCCACTATCCGGCCCCTCCAGGACTACACGTACCAGTATGCACCGCGCGACGCTGCTTCAGACTCCACTCTGCTGCTGCTGCTTCAGACTGCTGCAGGTTAGTTTCACACAAAAGCTTCTTTAATTCATCTTTTGTTTGATTTTTTAATATAAAATGTTCCATAACAGCAGCTCAAGTTCATGTTTATAGTTTAATAACTGTTGTTTGATGACGGATGTGACGTTTTCTACCTGTTTACTGCTGATATTACTGCTGTTAGCTCCTAGCAGCTAGCTGCAGCTACCAGGTCCATATATATATACACACACACACACACACACACACCATACAGCATACAGCAGTCTGCAGGCTGATGACATAATATCCTCTCTGCACACCAGACTACACTCACAAATCTACTAGTTTACTGATAATATTAACAGCTCTCCTGTTTGCTCACCAGACTCCAGTCAGAAATCTGCTAGTTTAAGATTACTGTGCTGCACAGTAATCTTAAACTAGCAGATTAACTATTAATTCATACTTTTGATTTTAATTAATTCATACTTTTTAATCATTTTTAATTCCTCTTAAATTTATATTCAACATTTATATTGATATTGAATTAAAATAAATGGTATTAAAATAAAGAAATGTAAAAAAAAAAAAAAAAAAATAGTATTTATTTATACTTCTGATTTTAATTATTTAAAATGAATATTTACCTGTAGAAATCTGATATTTATTTGAATGAAAAACACATCACGTATTTAATTAATTAAAGGTAATAAAGTAGACATTTTAAATTAAAATACTCAAAAAAATTACCAGTCAAAAATCTGCTAATTTAAGACTACTGTGCTGCAGTATTAACAGATCTCTTCCTGGGTTGAAACATGCCCTAGTCTCCTGTATGCACACCACACTCCTGTCAAAAATCTGCTAATTCATGGCCACTGTGCTTCTGTCTCTTTCCCCACCTGTAGAGCATCGGAGGCGGTTGCCATGGAGCCGGCCTGGCGACAGCAGGGCAGGGGGCGTGGCCGGAGTCAGGAGGTTCAGGGTGAAAGGTCACGACCCCAGCCGCAGAAGGAGAGAGAGAGGCCGGGGGTCGCCGCCGTCCCAGGCGGGTGGGGGGCGGGACGAGGAGGGAAGACGAAGTCAGCCACGACACCTGAACCTCAGCATGGTGA